>NW_020837949.1:49776910-49857734 GCF_003676395.1 Aethalodelphis obliquidens | reverse complement strand
GTGTGTGTGTGTGTGTGTGTGTGTGTGTGTGTGTGTGTGTGTGTGTGGAGTATTTGGTTATGAGCATGTATTTTGGAAATAGGCTGCTTGGGTTGAAATCCTGCTATACGTTTTACAAACTGTACATCCTTGGGCAAGTTACTTAACTCCCCTATGACTCAGTTTTCTCAACTTTAAAATGGGAATATTAACAGAACCTACCTCACAAGGTCGTGATGAAGATTAAATGCTACAGTACATCTAAAGAGCTTAGATCAAGGTAAATAGAAAAGCTCAGGGTAAGTCAGAAAACACCAGCTATTATTTATGCTGGGACATTTCTCTCCCTCTCAGAGACTGTCTATGAAAGACCAAGAAGGTACAAAGATAGTAGAGCAAGGGGGATGGCAAGGGAGAGGAAGAGAGAGGAATTCCAACCAAGCATGTGCTGTCTGCCAGCATAAGAAACAGACCCATCTCTAGGTTAGGGAGAGGATCAGAGCTGAACAGATGGAGGGAGAGCTAAAGCAGTCAGTTCTCCAGTCATACAGAATCAAGTGTTCAGAGTAAAACTGTGATTTGAAACATTATGTATTTTCTCTTCCATTCTATTTATGCTTCCTACATGTGCAAATATACATGCCAAAGATGAATAAGCAGGAATGCTTTTTGAGACCATCCATGAACTTTCCATGACTCCTAATAGTCTAGAATTGAATGCATATTTTTAAGTTTCCAACAATATAAAAACAATGAGTGTGAGCTTTTTTGTCTGCCCAATTCACAATTTAATTCCCGACATAACTTTTTAGGTAGAATAGATTCAGACATTTTTCCATGTCACATTTCTTTATATTTTTGCACCACTTGAAACATTTTTTACCCATTTAATTTAGAACTTCTCAAAATCATCTGCCGTGTAAATCGAAAGTAAATAGCTCGTTTAAAGCATAGGTTCCGAGAAACCAGAAGCTTCAAAAAAAAAAAACCAAAACCCATAAGGTTGAGAACTTGCTGGGCAAGTTTCCTTTTTTTCCCATCCCAAAGAATGCATTTACTGAGACAGCTATATATTTTATGAAATACTTAACGAAGTCATTGTTTAAAAAAGAAAAGAGAAAGAAGAATAAATATGTTTCAAGTAATATTAAAAATGACAAGCATATAATAGCAATTTAAATAATGAATTGACTACAATAAAGAATTAACACCGCTTACGTTTCCAACAAGTATGAAATAGATCGAGGCCTGATATATTGATTTGTTAAGTTTTAATTGGGTTTAGAAAAACTCAAAATTGATAGGGAAAGAGGCATGAGCTTGATTCCATCTGTCTGTCTGTCTCTCTGTTTCTCTCTCTCTCTCTCTCTCTCTCTCTCTCTCTCTCGCCATTACCCTCCCTCTCTTGCTTCTCCAAGTTTTCTTTTCATACTTGATTTTGAGGTAAGCAGACCAGAGATAACTATTAAACTCTTAACGCTGCACACTTTCCAGTTCTAGACCTTTTTAACACAGCAGAGATAATGTTACTTACAGAGCTTTTCAACAGCGTGGCCACTGGCTAGCCAAGCCCTCTGAAAGGAACAAAACGCTTCCTTCCTGGGTGGCTGGCTGTGAGCTGGAACAGTACATGATATTCAAGATAAGAAAACGGAAGTTCCAAGCACTGAGCGTGTGTGGTTTAACCAAATGAGGTAAAATAAGAAATGGAAGGACAGCGAGAAGCTGCCTTATTTGCAGCACCGTGTCAGAGCCAGTACAGGGGTTTGGAGTTGGATGCATCTTGATTGAGAAATTGTAAGTGGGAAGACCTTGTCCCTGCTCCTTAGCTCTGCATAGATATAAATATGAGATGAGGCAGCTTTGTTACCTTTTAGGGATATCATAAATTCCAAAGAGATCGCTATAAAGTGATTCTTAATGCCCTTGAGCTTGCTTTGAAAGATAAAGTAAATTGAGTTTATAAATTCCAGAGTGCAGCGGCTGAAGATTGTGTCCACTCATTTCTAAAACCAGGGATTACAGTTTGAGCCCTTGGATCCCTCCAACCTTTTAGACAACTGGGCTCACTCTGAACAGGATACTGGCCATCATCTCAGCCATGACACCTGGTCTGTAGACTTTAACTCAGGCTGACCCACCCATGGACCACATGACCAACTTCTGTCCAGAAACAAGCTCTGGTCATCACAGCCTTCTTCTGAACCTCAGGTTTCTCATCTGTAAAATGGGGATGATAACAATATTAACTCCTGCCACATGGGGGTATTTCTGCTTAGCCTGCTACGACCTATAGGTGAGCAGGGTAATAGACAGACCTGGTCATAATTAGCCCTGTGACCCTCAGCAAGCTGGTCACTTCATACTCTGGTTCTCCATTTCCTCATCTTTAAAACAAGAAGAACAAGACCCACTTCATAGTGAGTTCAACAGCATAAAACTCAATAAATTATCATTTCTGACTTGGCTTCTCTTGTTTTGCCTCGAATTTTTAGTCTCTTTCTTGTTCATGGGAATCCAACAGGAGCCAGTGATGCCCCGGCTTTATCCTTGGCTCACTTCCATGGACACAACTTAAATTCTCCCCCTTGTAAGTCAAGGGGTTCCCATCAACTTAAGTACCACCTGTCTGGCTGAAGCTCACATGGGACTGCTAGTCCTACATCAGGGGAAGGTAGGGTGGGAGTGTGGACTGACCCCAGTCAGGGTGCTGTCCCATCTCCACATTCTACTCAGCCTCTTCTCTCAGGAAGCCATTGCTAAGTAAACAAAATGGTCATCTCCTCAGTCCCCAGACACTCCTCCTTGACTCATTCCTTATGCTATCTTCTGGGGTGGTGCCTTCCAGTTGGTTTTTCTAGTACTCCTTTCAGTAAAACATTTTTGAGTGCACACATCAGTGTATGTTTATATATTTATAAATTTTATGCATGTGATACTCTGCTGATATATTTTATACATTCTGAAAACACATACACACCACACAGAAATTTTTAAAGAATGAGATAAAAAGTAAGTAGATAAAGGAATTCAATCATTTCCTTTGTGTACCCCAACAGATCACCTCAGGCTCCCTCTGCTGCTGTCCAGCCTCCCTGGCCCTGTGAGAAGAGTATTCTCCCTTGGGATCCTGGACGTCCCACCTTTGAGAGAGATTTACATACACGGTAACGAAGAGCAGGTAGGCTGACCAGAATAAGCCTCCACTGTTAGCACAAGAGCATTACCCCAAGCCAGGCTCAGCTTCGTGGGTATGGAACCTGTGCAGTCGGACAGGACCCCATACTCAGAAGGGCCCCGGGCTTGATTAAACTGCAGCTGTCGCCATCTTGAAATTCTCAAAGATTTTATCCTTTAACTTGTGAGGTCCAGTGGGACAAGGGAGCATGCGTGTGAGCAGAAGAGATATGTACAGTAATGCATGCTCCCCCACCCCCGTGCTGCCCCACTCACATATAGCTTTAGCAGTGCCTCACAAGCACAGTGTTCCAGTGGACCCGTTGCGTGCGGGAGTTTAGCGAGACTCAAAGTGAGTACAAGGTAAGCTGATTATGGGAGCCATCTGCTTCCCAAGTGTGGTAGAATGTGCATGTCTCAAGAAGTGAAATAAAAACAACTGAGTTCGTTTTGTGAAGTGTTTCCACTGTTCTGGTAAGAATTAAATTTATATGCCTGTACGCACTACAAAAAAGAAATTGCATAATTTCAGTGATTCTGCACGCAAGTTAAATGCTCTTACATTTGTGTTTAAAACTGGCATCCCACACTATAAAGATGAATGGTATAATTCATGCTAATGGTTTAAAATTTTTATTTTTACTTACTTAAAATGACATCAGATAGCAAATGAAAAACACTATGACAAGTTGAGAGACTATGGAAGAAAGGAAAACATTCTGTGTTTTACTACTTTTAATGCCCTTTGTTCTTGCTTTTTGAACAAGGGGCCTCACATTGGTATTTGACACTGTAACCATCTCTGCCCCGTGGCCCCTGATTCATCTCTAAATTACCAGTCTATCTCTATCAAGAGTGAGTCCGCCCTACTCCCTTCTCTCACTGGAAGAGAGAGAGAAAATTCTTCCTCCATTTTGCCCTAAGAAAACATCTGTCCTTCCAAGACCATGGTTAATACATTCAGTTGATTTCATGCTTCAAATTTCATTCATTTAACAAATATTTGTGTATTTATATAGTTAAACTTTAAATGATAAAGTGGTAAGTATTTGCCCTAGAGAATAGCTACCTCTTCTACCCTGTTTCTGACACAGCAGAAAATTCCAGCTGAAGTGGGGAGATCTCAGTTCAAAAGAGTATTGCTGTTGAAACTCGAGGACTGAGCTCTGGCGCAACTACCCTTCATAATTCTTCACCCACACCCAGAAGCTAATGATTTCCAGAGATGGCCACAGCAAAGAATTCACAGGAACATGGGTCACTGTGTCAAGGATCATGTCAAAAAGACGAGGTCCCCAGTTCCAAATATTTCAGGGGTGAAAAGGTCATTCTCATAAATACCGTCTCCTCCACATTCAGCATACCATGGTATGTGCTTTGTCATAATTTGGTGGGTCACCAGCAGAGCCCCCATCCAGGTGAAATTCCTTGGTCCTCACCAGTCAGATGTCACTCTTACATCTCAGTTGATAGCGTCTTCTAAGACGGGAAACAGTCAGGTTTTTGCCTCTAGAATCCACTAAATCAGTGGTTCACAAAGTGCAGTCCAGGGACCCCTGGGGGTTCTGGAGACCCTTCCAATGGGTTCATCCAGCTAAAATTATTTTCATAATAATACCAAAATGTTATTTGCCTTTTTCACTTTTATTTCGTTGACAGTGTAGTTTTCTAGAGGCTATAATCATTGTTCTGTTGGCTAACGAATGGAATGTATATTTTTGTATTTTAAAGATTTTTTCATTTTAATTTCCAATACAGTTAATATTTATGAGTATAACCCAGATAAGCATAAGCTCTCTCAGGTCATCACTAATTTTAAAGGATGTAAAGTGGTCCTAAGACCAGAAAGTTTGAGAGGTGCTAGACTAAGTGAAGTAGGTAACCATCGCACTTTGCATTGTCTCAAAGATGAAACTACCCTCTCCTTCCCAAGATAATTCTTTCTCACAGTCCCAGCAGTCACCAGTGATTCTTATAACTCACTAAGATATTGCTACGCCAATGACCAATGGGTAGATACTATAATTCAGCCTTGGTCACTATGACAAACAAAATACTAAAGGTATACACCTATAGGGCTTTGCAAAGTGACTCTTCATATGACATAAACTGCAGCTATGTTTTTGAGTAAGCAACAAGATTTTAAATGTCTTTGCATAAAGAAGGGTCCAGTATATATCAGTTTTAAAAGTACATTTAAAAAAATATTACCTTGTTTCCCCAAACCAAAACAGTAATCAGTTAAATAAATTGCATCTGACAGAGAATATAGGTGGAAAAGGAAATCTCTACTACTTCCTAGAGAATATCTTCAACACACAAGCGTGCACGCGCGCGCGCGCAGACACACACACACACACACACACACACACACACACACACACACACACACACACAAAACCCTTGATGAACACATATGGTATTTAATGCATACCTGTTATACAACAACCAGTGCTTTTACCTTTTCATGAACTATGAGTCATTCCCCTGCTCCAGAGAGGGTTTTCTGAGCTTCATAAATATTGATCATACTCCCTAAATTCTAACAGACAGTTTCCTCAAATGCGAATGATACTTCTCAGCTTCACTCTGCACTTTCTATATTCAGTCACACTGTTGACTACCATGGAAGAAAAGATATTCCATATAGATGAATACTCCTGATAACCAGAGCGTAGCCACTTCATATCCCAAGACATACTTTCATTCATTCATTCAAAAACATTCCTGAACCACAAGTCAGAAATTGTGCTGGGCCTTGAGAATACAATGACAAATAAAGCAAAATGTGCCCTCAAAATAGCTTACATTCTACTGGATGTTGAATAGAATTTGTCCTAAAATTTATCCCAAAAGTCTTAAAAAGGGGTGTATGTGAAGAAAATATTAGAACTTCAAATTTTATTTTTATTTTGTGTATGTTTTATGATGTAAACAATATATGAGTGTAGTATCACATGGATAAATTATAAGTAAATAAAAATACACATCTATTGAAAGTACCTCCCCAATTTTTACTAATGAGGTGTGCAATTTAAAAAGTTTAGAGACGCTGATTGAGCGTAATTTGGAAGCCCTCCTTTTTGAAAAAAGCACTCAGTCTGTCATCCTCGTGAACACTTTCTTGGCTGCTCAGCAGCTGCCTGGGAGTTCATCATAAAATTAGTGTATGCTCTATGGAATCTAAAAAAAATGGTTCTGAAGAACCTAGGGTCAGGACGGGAATAAAGACACAGACGTAGACAATGGACTTGAGGACACAAGGAGGGGGAAGTGTAAGCTGGGATGAAATGAGAGAGTGGCATGGACATATATACACTACCAAATGTAAAATAGATAGCTAGTGGGAAGCAGCCGCATGGCACAGGGAGATCAGCTCAGTGCTTTGTGACCACCTAGAGGGGTGGGATAGGGAGGATGGGAGGGAGACGCAAGAGGGAGGAGACATGGGGATATATGTATATGTATAGCTGATTCACTTTGTTATAAAGCAGAAACTAATACAACATTGTAAAGCAATTATACTCCAATGAAGATGGTAAAAAAAAAAAAAAAAATTAGGGCTTCCCTGGTGGCGCAGTGGTTGAGAGTCCGCCTGCCGATGCAGGGGACACGGGTTCGTGCCCCGGTCCGGGAAGATCCCACATGCCCCGGAGCAGCTGGGCCCGTGAGCCATGGCCGCTGAACCTGCGTGTCCAGAGCCTGTGCTCCGCAGCGGGAGAGGCCCACAACAGTGAGAGGCCCACGTACCGCAAAAAAAAAAAAAAAAAAAAAAATTAGTATATGCTCCTAGCCAGCCGGGCTGTAAGTGAATTTAGAGATGATATACTAGACCTTTTCTTTCACATAAGCTGCAGAACCCAGAACAATAAGTGATTTGCCTAAGCCATTTCCCAATTTGGTGAAGGAGTTGGCGATGTTTTTAAAAGTGTGATTCTGGTTTTTTTTTTTATGTTTTTAAAAGTGTGAGTCACCAACACTGTGGGAGGGGCCTTGTGGAGATGCAGAATGATGGACTGAGGATCTGGAGGTTTTCCATCAGAGTCTCCCAGGACAGGGCCTCAGCTCTGGGCTCCGTACTAACAATGTCCCCAGGAGACTCCCAAGCACTCCAGGGATGGAGAACCCAGGAGAGGGGAGATGGACGCTTGGCCAAGGTCCCTGTGTTCCCAACGCCAGGCTCTCTCCTTCACATGGGTTGTCTTTGCTGTTGGAGCAGGAACTGTGGCCCTCAGGAACAGCTGCACATGGTGTTTGACTGATGGGGCTGTGGATTGCTGATCTTGCTAATTCTGGGGCTGCTTTTTTAGGGGCTTGTTTTTATCTCTTCCTTTGATGTCAGACTATTTGCCATCATTTCTTACTGCCTTCAGCATGATCACTACTAATCTCTCTTCCCTCCTTCCTTGTCCCCCTCTAATTTTCTGCTTTTAATTCTTTGTGGGCTGGGAGACTACATAAATGGGCTTGTTAGGAGTGTGTGTTAATTAAGAGTCAATTAGACATAGTTAAAGTGCATTGCTTTGTGACTGGTGTTTCCGCTGCTTCGAGCCTGTTTCGCTTCCTTCCTGCTTCTCAACTGAGTTCCAGAAGGCAGATTGAGGGATGCCTGACCTCTGGATAAGTGGGTCACTAGGATATTTACTTTCTTGTCACATTTCACCGCTGTCAAAGCTCAGAGGGTCTGGCCGGCCCCCGGAGGAGCCAGTGTGCTTAATGATTCAGGACACCTGGGTCTGACCCGCGCTTCTTACATTTCTCTGGGCTCGGAGTGATTTACAGGAAGAGGGGCTAGGATCCAGGAGGCAAGAGGCAGGGCATGCACTCCATGGTGGACCAGGAAGTAGGAATTCGTTCCTCTGAGAAATACCCTCATTTCCAGTTCACGAAGGGCCTAGGTCTGTCCCCCTCTAGTAACTGCCTGGAATCACAGCCATGACACACACCCACAGGGCGATCTGAATGGGAGTTGTAGAGGTGGGGGGAGCTAACGATGGGCATGGGAGGGGGAGGAGGGCCATCTCTAGCCCAGAAGGCATAATCAATATATTTAACACTAAAGTTCATCCCATACAAAAATACTGCTATTTTTTCAAAACCATCAGTGTATAACAGTATCTTTAGAGCCTAAGCTTTGTCTGTGATGCCATCGTTAAATGATGTAAAGACAATCATGCAGATCATAAAGTTCTCATCCTCATCTTGTATTGGGAAATGAAAATTAATTGTCCGCACAATGCCCCAGGATCCTTCACCCTTCCTTTAGTATACATAAATATATAATCTTTTGAATGCAGACAACTCTTTTGTCTTTCCAAAGTTATAAAATGACAAAAATAAAAAGGAAATAGGAATCCAGAGTCAATGTTATTTTACTTCATGGGGTTCTGTGCTTCTTATGAGCTAATTTCTTGTTTTTCCCAGAAAAAGTAATATCTTTAGCTAATATCCCAGGTCGGGACATGCATGACTGAAGCTGAAGCGTGTGTTTATTTAAAAAAAAAAAAGGAATTTTGAAAAGAGGCAAAAAGCGAAAGGTACTTGTATGCAGGGAGGGATCACACTGATCCATTTTCAGTGCTTAATTACAAATCTGCTCCAACTAATTTCCTTATTGTGCCCACAGCTGCTGTTCTGTTGTCACCAGTTTATTTTTCTTTGGAAATCTGAAAGGCATCAAGGCTGGCCCTGAAAGTCATCAGGAGCAGAACTGGTGTCCCAGATGCCTCGTTATTGGTCCGTTTGCCAGCCTGTTTTGTTGTTTATGTCTTGCATTCAAATCATTTATTTTGTTCAGACCTTCTTTTGCTTTGAAAATGATTTTAGAACACCGGACTGCTTTTATCACTCAACCGTTTGCCTTGTTGGATAACAGGAACATCATGGTTTAATCAATATCACAATTCCCCATAATCTCTGGGCAGGCCTTGTTTAATAAATATCAAAAAGTGTAGAGCTCCAAAGACGCGTTCAGAATGACCCAGGGGTCTGAGTTTCTTTGTTGGAAAGCAAAAAATGTTTTTCATATGAAATCATGGTGATTTTGGAAGATTTTCATCTATAAGTCTAAATGTCATATGGAATGGTTTGGAACTTGCAGTGGTTTTGTTTTCACATCCAAGAAGAGTGGCTGCTAAAACCAGTGCAAGACACTTCGGGCAGGGGAGGGAGGCACACTATGGTTATTAGTAAAATGCCTTGTACTGCAAGCAGCATGACAGAAAGCTTAAATGCTGGTTCCTGGGGATCAGAGAGACCTAAGTTCAAATCCTGCCTTGAGCAAGTTATCTTAACCTCTTGCACCTCAATGCTCCCAAACGTAAAAGAGAAATGAGTAGCATCTAACTTCTAGAGTTTAATGAGAAATTACATTAGCTAATGCTTGGAAAGCCCTAGGCAAGAAGGCCAGGCAGGTGGTCAGCTTAAAAAACAAGAGCTATTATTATTACTATTATCTGTTTCTTGGAAGGAAAAGAGCTAGTTGTTTGGCTAAATACTTCTGTTGCATTTTTGGTTAACAACTGTATTGTGGGAAACAATCTAAGCAAATATCAAGGGAAATTGTTGTATTAACTGTTATAGGTAGGGTGACCATATAGTATGTGCTTCAAACCAGGACACTTTGAGTGTGAAAGTGTGCATTATGAATAATTATGTGAGGACAGTAGGCATAAATCAGGACCATTCCAGGCAAACCACAACATGCTGTTCCTTGTTATAGGAATCTCAAACCAACAAATTATTAGAACTGGAAGTAACCTTTGATATTTTCTAGTGCAATGCTCCAGTCTTACAGATAAGGAAAATAAAGTCCAGAGAAGCAATGTAATTTCCCAAGGTCACTCAGCTAATAGTTGAAAACTAGAGTCTGGAATGCTGTTCTTTCATTTTAACTCCAGTGACTGTGGTTCTGTTTTCAAATATCTTTAGCAAGTCTGGGCACTTTTCTTCTTCCTTATTTCTTCTACTGCAAGAGTCCCAAGCCATCCTACTCTTTTTGTCTCCATTTCACCCCTGAACAGATGACAGCCTGTACAAAGCAATTCTCTGAAAGGAAGGCTTGTCATTTTTTCAACCTAAATCCCTCATGCTGTTGTTTAAGGCCATTTTCTCTATTTATTCAGTCCTGCGTTGAGAAAGAGAGCAACTATTCTCTCCCATCTTCCTATTAAGGAAGTTCTTTTAGGCCCCTCTTGGTTATTCTTTGTTCCAGTTTCCTTTGGGATCAGTGAGTTACAATTAGTTCTTAACCAGGATACCCCCTTTAAATAATTTTTCCAAAACATCTCACCAGGATGCATCTGTTTCTAAGCCCCCTGGAAACTGACATGTGAATACCCATCTTTAACCCCTATTAATTGTACAGTATGTATAACATTTACCTATTCTAGATTTCAGCGGCTTTCGCTTCAGGTGATTTTGTTGCATTATTTAGACAAGGCAAATATTCCATGTACAGGATTTGACTTTAAAGAGACAAGGGAGCCAGATGATCAGAAATCACATGTGTCAGGCCCTCCTAAGGTACATCACCAGCCTCTCTTTAATGAAGACCACATTTTATAACAATGCTCCCATGCAAATGCAAATTTATGTAGATTGTTTATTTAGACTAGCGCTTTTGTACATCGGTCTCCGTGTACATCCTCCTCTCCTTTTTGCCTTGAAAGAGATAATGTGGTTATTCCAGTCATCTGTCTGCAGGTTTTATGGTCTGGCGTGCCCATAAAGCTGACAAGGGGGTGCATTTCACAGGCAGCAGCCTTCCGCCGCCCTTGCCGCTTTGTGTTGAACTAGACAGGCACAAAGCTAACGCAACGGGATGGGTCCCATGCTCTCCTCCTGGATGTATGGTTCAGTGATGAACGAGGCACCAACCTGGACAGTCACGCGGCTCCCGGCTGCTGCGGAGCATCGCTGGGGGAATATCCGTGGAACGTTCTTCCACACCACTTGAAGTCAGCCAGCCTGACAAAACTGCTGCCCCTCGCTGTTCTTCTCACTGAGATTTACCTCAGGGTAAAATACATGGCGCCTTTCCACTGCTCTGATTAAAAGCCCGCCTTTGGAAGAAAGAGCTAAGACATGCAAACGGAAAATTGTGTGTTTACCAAGAACCTGGTTAGGAATGAATGAGACCCCAAAACTATGCCTGCCGAGAAGATAGCAGTTCAATGATTTCATTTAAGGAAGCAGCAGGAGTTGCTGCTTCAGACTGACACCAGATCGATTTGAGTTCAAGCCCTTTATCTGCCACTGTATGACAAGGTTCTTAACCTCCTTCTGCCTCAGTTTCTCCGTCTGTAAATTGGGAATGGGATCTGCCTGCGGGATTGCTGTGTGGGTTAAATGCAATGAGGCACATAAATCTCTTAGCATAACGATTAGCTTGTTGCAAGAACAACAAGAAAACTTTAGCAACGATTTCAATTTTCATAGGGTGCAGTAAAAGAAAGATACCTGATATATTTTGTTTAAAAAACTAGAACACAAAGCTCGAGCAGCAGAGAAGTTCTGACCGTGTGGTCTCTCCCCTGCGTGGAGCCCTCGGGGGCTGATCACGCCACATCCACACGCACAGGGATGAAAGGGAACGTTTATAACCAGGGCTCCTGGTGGCTTGGAGACAGAGGCCAATAAGGCAACTTCTCTACACAGAAAGTACAAGCACCAACCCCTCTGCTCAGCGTTGGACTCCCCCACAAGCCCCCTGACCACGTTTCCAGGCTCATCATGAATTTCCCCCATTCGTGGTTCCCACTAATGCTGCGTGCTCCCCCACCTCCACACCTTGGCCTTCTGTTCTCTTTATTCTCTTTATGGGGAACACCCTCCCTTCCAACCTTTGTGTAAAAAACCCAGCTCATTAAAATGCCTTCTCAGTGAAGACCTTTCTTAGCATCTTTTTTCTGTAGGTTAGTGTTATAAACAAGTAATAATAAAAAGCACCTCCTATGAACCCCCCAACCAGAAGGGGTTTACATCTTACATCGCTCCTGGAGAGCACTAACTGTGAGAAGTACCTTGTGGGAGACTTTGTCTTCTTGTCCTGTTCTCTTTGGAAGACCATAAACTCCACGAAGGCAAGGAAGCATGTAGGTAGCATGAGACGGCTGAGGACAATGGTTTTGGGAACTGGGCAGCAGGCACAACAGGAGACAGAGACAAGTGATGCTGCGTGCATGTCACTCCAGACGGCCAGACAAAAGCAAAAGGGCAGTAAGAGGGGAGGACACGCTCAGAAATGCCCAGATGATCAGGATTATGTTGACTCTATTTCCAGACCAGGGTTGCCTCTAGTTTGACATAGTGACCTCATCTCTATAGCAAGATCTTGTAACACATCTTATAGCACATCTTATAAAGGGTTGCCTGAGGGTTCATCAGGAACCATAGCTTCCAGAACCAAGTAAGAGAAGGGTTGCCTCCCTGGACCATCACGTGTCCTTCCCTGGGGATGTCAGTGAGCAGGATGCATCAGCTCGTGCAGCAAACATTCACTTTGATTCTCAGCCATAGAGGAACCACAGCCCTCTGTGTTTATGGAAACCCCGGGCCGCAATGCATCTGGTTTTCAACCACTGAGCTGAAAGCAGAGACAGCCCTGCCACGCTCACATCGCTCTGCACTCCATCCACAGCCAGAAGAGTAGGTGTGGGTTCAGGTTTCATGGTCAGGCACAGAGGCCCTCCAGGTATATTCCAGCTGGTCCATTTGATGTGAAATCTTCCAGCTTGACCAAGAGTCACTGACCTCTAGAGCGGCCGTTTAACCTCCATTATTTGGTTTATATTGGTAATATTTACACTGGGAACTTGATTAAAGCTGACCTCTTAGTGAAAATGGAATCTGATATGTATTTGCAATCCCCCTGCCTTCTCTACCCAGTGTCAGGTGTCATCTGCTTCACTTCTCCCCTAATTGGCAGACTGGCCTCCACTCTGCCTGCATCCACCTCTCTCAATAAATGTGTGCAGTGCCTTCCATTGGGTTCTGTACCTTGGTCCCCCACCAGCATGCTTGAAAGTTAACCAGGTTAGAAGCTGCTGCTTGATTGAGTTTGAGGATAGAGTTAGTCTGTTGTAAAGAGGTCCTGTTCATCATAAGGTACAGGAAAGACACTGACTATCCCCTGCCCTTTGTGCGCTAAGTAATGTTCTCGGTGTGCAGCCATGGACACTGCACTCCCAGGGAAGGAATGCGGTCGCCAGTGGCTCAGGATAACCCCCCTCTACCTACATGAAAATTTTATCCGTATTGCTTTTCAGATCAATAATGTCTGTAAAATTGAAGGAGAAGCTACTTGATAAAATGTTTGCTTGCTGACATGTCCAGGAATTCTTTCTTCCCTCAACTGGCCCAGTTTAGCAAGTTTTCATCGATTACCCCCTTCCAAGGCAGGACAGCCTATAAGAAGATATGTCTGAAAGGAACTTTAAATCTGGTGTGGGTGTGGTAGGGGTGGAGCCCTGCATATGAATCACACATGAAAACACAGGAGTTAAGTAACACTGTAAGACTCAGGTGGGTAAAACTCTGCTGGCCTATGCGTCTAGAGACCGAGCTTTGCCACGAGCTAGGTTTGGTGCCCAGAGTCAGTCACACAACCTTCTGGGCCTCCTGGGCTTCCCTTCTAAAGTGGAAGCATTGGCCCAGAAGGTAAATTAGGTCAATTTTTGGCTTGACAATATTTGTGGCTCCAACGATACCAAACAACAACATAAGGGTGTTGCAAGACTGAATGTGATGAAGTTGCAAATGCAAGGTCGAGTCAGAGGAGCGGGATATCATGGGATACTGGCGCTGGATAGGGGCTACAGTACAAAGCATGGACGACCTGAGAGCACTGATCCTATGGCCTTGGGTTTATGGTTACTGCTGCGACTGTGTGGTATAAAGCACAGATGGTATAATATTCCTGGAGGGATGGTTTTCCTTTTGCAGAGATCGGGGTCAGCCTTTCAACTAAGAAGTGTTTTTCCTGTGATTCAGGCATGCAATATCATGTCATCCTTACAATCCTGTGAAGCTGGAATTATTGTTCCCATTTTATAGACGAAGTTGTAGGCTCAGAGGGTTAGTTTCCTCCTGTCACATAGAAGATAGAAGCAGGAAGTGAACCTAGCTTTGTCCATCCATCCGAGCCATAGTGCAGGCCCCCAGTGTCCCCAAGGAGCAGCCCAAAGTGACACCAGTGTGCTTCAGGAAAAGAGCCAACTGTGGGCGCATTCATCACGAACACCCCACACCACGGAAATCAAAAGGTACACACAGCACACTGAAGAAGCATCCAGTCTCTCCTCCTGCAAAGTGAAAAGCCTGAGCTTCTCCAGAAGGCAGGAACAAAGCCAAGTGCTTGGAAAGAAAGAAAAATGACGAGCATAGCAACGAGTTAAAAGACTGTCAAAAGGAAAAGAGGCCACCAGCTGAAAAACATTCGGGCAGCTGATGCATTTTCTTTGAACCCAGGAGAGTGTTAGATGCTCCTTACAGGATGTGAAGAGGCAAAGAGACTTCCTTTCTGTGCCCTCGCTTCCACTTGCCGTCCGCAGCTGCTCGTGGCTTGGGCTGACCAGACAGAGGCCTAAAGAAGAGGTAGAGGCTCCTCTGTAAGTCACCCGACCACCCATTCTCTGGCAAAGCCCCCCCTTGCCAGGGCACCCCAAGTGATGTTCACACAGCCAGACTTTACTGTGCCTTTGGGAGCTGGATTGTGAGTGTGGAACCGAGACAGTGTGGGGTGGGCTTCAGGCACTGGACAGCCGCTTCCACACACCATAGAAGAAATGTCAAATTATTGGTAATTGTGTGATAAATTAAAATTTGTTTTTCAAGATCATGTTCTTGTTTCTATTTCTAGCCAAAGACTCTCTTTCCCTTTATCTAAACAATCAGAGGATTTGGTTCTCTCAAATCCCAACGTTCTCTGTCTGTGAAGGTTATTATTGGCTTGGTTAAACAAAGTACTTGTTTATAATAGATATAATAGATGATGGAGTCATTTTGAAATTACACAGTTGGTG
The DNA here is from genome assembly GCF_003676395.1 of Aethalodelphis obliquidens. NCBI lineage: Eukaryota > Metazoa > Chordata > Mammalia > Artiodactyla > Delphinidae > Aethalodelphis > Aethalodelphis obliquidens. The sequence goes on along the minus strand of NW_020837949.1, from coordinate 49,842,555 downwards.
TAATAAAACCAGTTAAAACCTTATTTAAAAAATGTCACAGTTGGTCAAATGTATTAATGGCATATGGTTTAGTTTTCTCTCTTTTTTTTCCCCCCCAGAACAATATGTGCATTCTCATTTCACAGAGTGAGTAGAGGATTAATGGGGCAAGATAAACTTTCTCCTGGCTTTTTTTCTAGACAATCTACACTTTCATTAACTGCCTCGAGCTTTATTTATCCCCTTTCTATGTCTTCCCCGTCTTGTCTTTCTCTTCCCCATAGCACCCAATTATGGAATTCCTAAAATTCTGGGTAGTGTATTATATCATGCAGAGCATGTTTTAGAAGGAAAAGTTAATTACATAAACAGAATGCCCACAACTGGCAGGCGTAATTATTTTTCTCCTGTTGATATTACCAACTGTAATAATAAAGTTTAAAATGTGCCTCAAAACATAATATTTCAGCTGCATGTAGTCGTCATACCAGCAAAGAACATAATCGCATTATTTGTCTCCTCTGAAAGCTCTCACTCATAGCTATACCTTTTCCAAGATTTCTATTTAGAGAGTTGCTTGGTCATTTCTAGCGATAATGCATCAGCTGAAATTTTGAAGTCGGGACTTGCCAGGCTAACCAAGCTGTATCTGGTTAAGTGGGTCATCCCACAATAGTGTGCCAGGGCTTTGCCTGGAGCTTGGAGATGCCATCTCTAATCTACAGCCCTGCCATGAATTTGTTTTTTGTCATAAATGAAGCCTGGGGCTGTGCTTTAATTTTCCTCACTGCCCTCTGTCAAGTAATAACCATAAATATTGTCCTGAATCATTAAGTCACAACCTGAAACGTGATCCTGCCCAGCTCCCAATCAGACGGCCATCTGGAAGATGAAAGAAGTCTATTTGGGTTTCGGAATGATCCAGACTCTAATTTGTAGTAACAGTCTTAACAGGCTGTTTCAGAGACATTAACCAGTAACTTGTCTCAGATTCTCAAGGAAGGTCCATTATCCACAGTTGGAGGTATTTGCTTCAAGCAGAACTGTGAATTGTAACTGGTGGAAAACTACCAGGCTCGCTGGCTTTCAATCAAATGCCATGTTCTTCCATGGACACTAGATTTCTACCCAAGGGCAAGAATATATGCATAGAGCAGATGCATATATAATATATCTCCAAATATTCTCTATGTCATAAGGAAAGCAAATATTTCAAGAGAGGAAAACAAATTACAGCTTCTACAAGCAAACAACAAAGCAACATGATAGATATATAATTTTTCCTATCACCCTGAGGTTACTTTTGCAGAGAAAAATAAATCGTACTCTTATTTTGCTGTAGAAATAATTTTGTAAACACAAAGAGAAGGTCATTATCTAAAGTCTGGAAACATGCTTAAACATGAGTATACCACTGATCAAAGGGATCAAGAAATTGCTTTAAATATCTGAAATTCCTGGTCATTAGAGAAGCAAGCAGTATCAATAGGAGATGCTTTTCCATTTCCACTTGACTTTGGAAGAGCAAAGAGAAAACAACAGGGGGAGATAATGTTTCTTCTCTGAGTTACACGTAGCATCATTTTCAACAAGGAAGTGCATTGAATTTAATTTTTGAACATTACAAATACACTTAAAAACAAAATGAAGATATTTATTTACAAATGCATGAAGTAAATATTTTAGACAATGAGTGTGTCGGTGACTCGGAGCAAAACTAAACCAACAGGGCTTCCCTGGTGGCGCAGTGGTTGAGAGTCCGCCTGCAGATGCAAGGGACGCGGGTTCGTGCCCCGGTCCGGGAAGATCCCACATGCTGCGGAGCGGCTGGGCCCGTGAGCCATGGCCTCTGAGCCTGTGCTTCCGGAGCCTGTGCTCCGCAACAGGAGTGGCCACAACAGTGAGAGGCCCGCGTACCGGGAAAAAACAAAAACAAAAAACTAAACCAACATTGATGGCCACAAGAGTATTTATCTTTAGCACCTTCAGGGAAGAAAATTTTATACCAGCTTTCAGAAACCTTTTTCCTTTGCCTCAAAGTTTGTTCAGCACCTCTCATTTTCAGTAATTAAAAATATGTATTAATTATTCATAAAAATTAATGGCATAAAAAAGATAGATAAAAAGAAATTTAAATGCATTTCTTGGCCTTATTTAATCCTGATTTGAACAAACAGATTTCAAGAAAAGAAAGTCCATGGTTTGTGGCAATCATGGAAATGTGAACATTGACTGAGTATTAGGTAATATTAAGGAATAATTATTAATCTTGTTAGATGTGATGCTATTATGATATAAAGCTTTTTTAAGTTATTATCTTTTACATACATACCTAAGTATTTAGGAGTGAAATGACATGTTGCCTGAGATTTGCTTCAAATACTCCAGAAAAATAGTAGGTGGTGGTAGATGAAACAAGATTTGCAAAATATTAATAGTTATTGAAGAGGAGTGGTGGATACTTATGGTTCATTACCTCTTCTTTTTTTAATACTCTTATGTTTGCTTGCAACTTTTTTATAATAAAGTATTTTTAAAGGTATTGATTAAGATTCTAGAGCAGTGGTTCCCAACCAAGGGAACCCTTACTCCTCCTAAATTCAAGTGGTAAAGTCTGGAGACATTTTTGGTTGTCACAGTTGGAGGGTAGAATGGTACTGGCATCTCATGGATGGATAGAGGCCAGGGATGCTGCTAAATATCCTACAATGAACAGGACAGCCCCCCAGTAAAGAATTAGCCAGCCCCAGAAGTCCACAGTGCCGAGACTGAGAAACACTGGCCTAGACTATGTCCTGTTAGGATAGAGTTGATAGATAGAATATAGTCCCTGCCTTCATAGAGTTTACCGTCTTCCAAAGAGAACAGGACAAGGCAAAGAGCTGTCCTTCAAGGCACCCTGCCCCTGTCCGCTGGCAGGGACAACCTCTCACAGTCAGTGCTGTCCAGGATGAACTCCTTCTAGTTGTGGGGTTCAAGGGTGGAGCCGCTGTTATTACTTGTTTATAACACTATCGTCCAAAGAGGCTAAGAAAGATCTTCACTGAGAAGGCATTTTAATGGACTGAGTTTTAGACAAAGGTTGGAATGGAGGGTGTTCCCGATAAAGAGAATAAAGAGAACAGAAGGCCAAGGTGTAGAGGGGGGGAAGCATGCAGGGTTAGTGAGAACCACCAATGGGGGAAAATCCACGATGAGCCTGAAAAAGTGGTCAGGAAGCTTGTGGAGAAGTCTCCAACGCTGACCAGAGGGGTTGGTGCTTGTACTTTCTGTGTAGAGAAGTCGCCCTGTTGGCCTCTGTCTCCAAGCCACCAGGAGCCCTGGTTATACACATTCCCTTTCATCCCTCTGCGTGTGGACACGGCGTGATCAGCCCCCGAGGGCTCCAGGCAGGGGAGAGAGCAGAAGCGGCGGGAAGAGCTTGAGCGGAGGGCAAGCGTTCACATCCCCGGAGGGCCCGTTATGTGCCAGGCCTGGTTCTAGGCACCTTGCCTGCAGTGTCATCTTTAACCCATAGAACAATCCTGAGAGGGAGGTGGCATCAGCCCCATCGTACAGATAAAGACACTCCAACATGGTGAGAAATGTGGCTTTTCCTAAGGTCCCACAATTCCTAAGCAGCATATGTGGGATTCAGAGCCAGAACTGTCTGATTCTAAAGCCACACAATGAGCCTCACCCTCTCCACCCCATCTGCACAGGACAGTAACACCAATTGTGACAGTGAGTGAGATGCTCCAGGCTGGAAGCTCATTGCTGGCCTGGCTGTGGAAGTGGCCGGTCCTGGTGCAAACCCGCACAGGCTGAGACTGAAGCCAGGTGGGCCAGGAGGGAGGCAGCAGGCACCACTGTTTTAAGTCGGGCTGCAGGAGCTGTCACCTAACTGAATGAGGGGAAACTGCACATCCCCAGCTGAGGGCTGTGTCGTCAGCCCCGGGAGTGCATTGGTCTTGGGGCTTTGAGAGGCTTGTGGTACTTGAGTATTTGGCCCAGGGGAGTTATCAGGAGGTAGAGAAGGAGCAGGAAAGCTGCCAACTCCATGTCAGTGTTCCCAAGTGGAGGCCTGGCTAAGAGGCAGTTTGGGTGGTCCAGTATTGGTGCCTTCCCAAAACAAGCAGGAGACGCCTATGTTCCCGGCTAACTCCCACTGCGGCCCTAATCGGCACCCGAGGCCACTGCCTGGGCTTAGAGAGCTCGTTAGTGCTCACAGAAAGGCAGCTGTCCCTGTCTGGGCAAAGCGGGCTTGAAGAGCAGGTGGGTGGGATGAGAAAAGCTGGAAGCCACCCACTCTAAGGGACTCAACAGAGCCAACTGTGGGCAGAGGGAAGGATCCTGGAGCAGGAGCCCAGGGTGCTGCTCCCCTGGCTGTTTACCTGCAGCAAATCATAAATGCTTTGCAGACATACTTCAGTGCCTTTGGCAAGGACTTAGAGTCATCCAGGCTCTGGCACTGACTAGCTCTGTGACCTTGAGTCAATCACTTGACCTCTCTGAGCTTCCTTTTCCATGTCAACAAAATGACAGAAAAAGTGGCTGCTTCATAGGGTTGCTGTGAGGATTAAACAGTGAATACTCATAGACCACTTGGCCCAGTGCCCCACGCATTGCAAGTAGTCAATAGATGGGAGGTTTTTTTATTGTCATCATCTTTCTCACATGTATAATGCCACAGGCTCTGCTCTGTCTCAGCAAGGGGTTGTTATAATGATCCAATGAGATGGTCTACACATGTGAAATTACAGCTTAGGCCGCAAAGCACCACAAGACAATGGCCAGTCTTCTAAGCAGGGACACGGTGCCTCTGTTCCCTTATGTTCTTTCCTGGGTTCAAGGAAACGCCCATTGGAGCATACACTGAGATGGGGCACCCATTGTGGGTAATTGACTGTCACATGGGGGTGATTATTGAAGTGAATAATTCTAATTTCAGAGAAGTTACCTGCCACGAGCAGCTGGTTTTCTACACATACCTGACATCAGAGAAGAAGCTCTACTCACAGAAGAGGTTGGTTTCAGAGCCTGGGGCCCCTTGGGATAGGGCAGTTTCTTCATCATTCTTACTTTCCTTATCTATCAGCCTTCCCTCCACCTCAGCTTCCAGTCTTAAACAGAGCCTTTCTCCATACATATTTGTTAGACGAATGACTTTTTTTTAACTTTTTAACAAATTGCTTGGGCATCCTGGTGAGCCAGGCTTGGTGTTGTGTGTGTAACCCTCCCCTGACCCGAACCCTGGGAGGCTCCGGGGGACACAGTGGGGAAGCCCAGGATGCCCAGCCATTTGCCTCTTCAGACCTTTCCAGTCTAGAAACCACAGTGAGAACCTCTGCAGAGAAGAGACCTCGTGTTTACCCTTCCCTGCTTCCTGTAGGGCCCACTCCACAGGCTCACAGATGGCGCCTCTGAGTTTTCTTCTAAGACAACTGAACCTTCACAGAAATCTGGAAAGAATGGCATGACAATCTGAAAATGTCTTATTCTCAGCCTGCTGAAAGATTGGCTTAGGTTTGGGTCAAAGGTCAGGTCAATGTTGAAGCTCCCCCTCCCGGGTCACCCCAAGCTGAGAAGGTAGCTCTTCGGGTCTGCTTTGACACAGCCATTGCCAGTCTCCTTGTCATCACCCTGTCCTGCACCTTTGGAGGCTGTGCTATGAATGTTTTGCTTCTTCTGAAGTTAGTTAAGCCCTGTGGTCACTGGCCCGTTCTGGCCTCCTGCCTACCACATCTGTCTTTATGTCCAGTCTGCCCAAGCCAGTACCCATGCGTCCACCCTCTCATTTCCTGGCTTGTCTCTGTGCCCAAAGCAGGCTTAGCTGCTCCTCGGTTCTGAGAACAATGCCCAGCAGGACTTTTCCAGGCTTTTCTTTGTTATCCCCCGGGTAAAGGTGCTTGATGGAGAAAGTGTTGCCTCTATAGTCATGGAGAGCTGCCTGGTGATGCTGTAACGTGGGGCGGCTTGTCTTCATCTGGACTAAAGACCAAAGGGATGGAATTAGTACCACAGCCTGCTCTGTCTGACTACAGGAGCTCCCATGTACCTGATTCAACACTCTAAGGTCATTGGGAGCACAGGGGTCTGAGAGTGGGGAAGGCAGCTGGGAAGGGATTCCAGCACCCTCATGATGAACTCTAAGGCACCTGGGAGGAGTCTTTGGTCCATACGCTATACACTGTGATGTGTTCCAAACACCCAGCTACCACCCTGTTTCCTGGCTTCCTCGTGGCTACTGGATATTCCCCCAAACTCAACAGCAAAACTGGCCTTGGCTGCTACCAGGCACCAGGCGTAGTGTGCTGGATAAGAGCTGGACTCTGAAGTCAGACTGCCTGGGTTTGAACCCTGGCTCTGCTGCTTATTAGCTGTGTGACCTCAGGCAAGTTGCTCAACCTCTTTGTGCTTCCATTTCCTCATCCATAAAGTGGAGGTGATAACAGGACTTACCTGCCCTAGGTTGTTATAAGAATCAAATGAGTTAACATCTGGAAAATGCTGTATCAGCAGCTGGCTTACAGTGCTTGTAAAATATAATAAATATTCAGGGATCTAATGTCAATTTTTGCATAGGGTAATAGGGGTAATTACTGGGCAGATGCTCTGAACTTTCTAGATGGTGGGGTTGAAATTCACCTAGAATATAGTGGGAAAAAAAAACAGTTGACATCCTCAGCACTAGAGAGATATAGCTGCATGCCTTGGTTTCTTCTACTGTAAAACAGGAAACAGAACCCTCCACCTAGAATTTTTTTTGGAATTAAATAAAATCCAAACAACTCTCAGCAGAGTACCTGGAGAAAATATTTAATACATGTTTAGCTATACTTATTAGTATTGTTACTACTGTAGCTGAGACAAGCAAAGGAAGGATAAGAGTTGTTCTCAGATTCCAGCCCTCCAGGGGACAAGGCACTGTCTGGAGTCATTTCTGGTTGTCATAATTGAGGGGTTGCTACTGGTATCCAGTGGGTAAAGGCCAGGGATGCTGCTAACCATCCTACAATGTACAGTTCAGCCCCACACAGCAAAGAGTTACCCAGCCCTAAATGTCCACAGTACCAAGGTTGACTGCTGTGAGCCTAGCTATTGCCACAGAGCCCCACATCCCAGACTGCTGCGTAATCACCCTTAGAGCAGAAATACCTCTGAGCAGACTTTCCACACCTTGCACAGAGGAAAGGAGAAAATAATTAGATCCACTGTATTAACTTCAGGCTTTACAAATGCCAGAATCAGGGAAGCCCATGAAAGCGATATTGACTCCACACCATGCTTCTAGAACAGCTACTTGGTTGAATTCTTCTTGATGATGTTCATAGGTTTATCAGATGTGGGTTCTGGCTCAGTGGGCTTCGTTCGGTAGGCCAAACTCTCTCCCTGCTCCTTGCTTTGAAGGGCCTATGCTTGGTTCAGTGGATCTCTGTTACTATTTTGAAATTCTTAATATTTTTTAGCAAGAGGTCACACATTTTCATTTTGTATTGGGCCCCAAAATACGTAGCTAGTAATCAAGAAAAATAAATGCTTGTTATTACAAGCTACTGATTTCTACGTTTTAATTTGTATTCTTTCTGCATAGTATCTATCACCTTCTGGAATTGTGGTTCACTTGTTTACTTGTTTACTGCTGTCTCCTCCAAACAGAACATAAACTCCATAACAGCAAGCACCTTGTTTGTCTTGTGTGTCTTTGTAGACCCAGGGCCCAGTTCATCATAGGCTTTCAAAAATACTTATTGAATAAACAAGCGAACAATTTCTATAGCTTCTAGAATAAGGGAAAGATCTGGGAATGCTTTACACACAAAATTGTTGGTTCTGCCCAAAAGAAGAAGCTTTACAGAAGAAGCAGCGTTTAAGCTTATTTTTCTCACTCACCCTTTCTTATCTCTTATCTATTCAGAGTACCCAGAACCTCAGTGAAACTAGGAACCTCTGTAAAATCATGTTCCTCTACGTTCATCTTCTAGAAAACTAGTTGCAGGAAAAGATAAGAAAGACTTCTTTTCTTGGGTCACTCCAAGAATAAGTTCATTTGCTCAAGTGTGTTTGGAGCAGAGACTGTTCACTGTCCCCGGGTTCATTCTTCCTTTTTATTTTTTTTATTATTATTTTTTGGGGGTGGTTCACGGGCCTCTCACTGCCGTGGCCTCTCCCGTTGCAGAGCACAGGCTCCGGATGCGCAGGCCCAGTGGCCATGGCTCACGGGCCCAGCCGCTCCGTGGCATGCGGGATCCTCCCGGACCAGGGCACGAACCCATGTCCCCCAGCATCGGCAGGCGGACTCTCAACCACTGCACCACCAGGGAAGCCCTCTTCCTTTTTATTTTAATAACATAATGCCCAGAGTTTTATCTGGGCACTGGCCACTAAGTTTGGACCTCCCTTGTATCTAGCCATGCCATGTGACTCATTCCAGCCAATAAGATATTGGCAGAAATAAATTGTACAGTAGCATTCACTCTACAGAGTTGCTCTAAGAATGCAGTGAGCTGGCATTTCCCACAAAGGACTTAGAGCAGTGCCTGACTCAGAGTGAGCACTCAATAAATGTCAGTCAGTCATCGTTATTATTTGAATTTCCAATTCTGTATTCATTGCAGAAGGATTATGAATCTTCCACTCTTCTTGTAACCATGTGGTATCACGAGTTTCTCATTACTGATTGAGAGGCTGTTTGTTTATTGTTGTTTATCAGAGTTCATTATCTTTGAGGAGACATTGCGATGGACTAAGTAACCAACAAAGCACCTCCCCATCATATTCCAGTTCCTGTGGGCAAATGCATCTCTGGGACCTGGGAAAACTCGTCCCAGCTCAGATCTGCTGTTAATGCTCTCTTCTCGATGTGAGGCTTTACCTAGCACAGGCATTTCCAAGGGCAATTAGAGCCTCAGTAGAAGTGGCCAGAGGTATGCATTTTAGTAATAACTGGTTCCCTATTTGCAATAATTCCAAAACACTATGCTATAAAACTGGAGCCAGTTATGAGAGAAAAAGAGAAACAGAACAAAATAAAATATTTCCCCTAGAAAGCAATGGATTCTGAATGTACATGTTATACATTCACAACCCTTTCTTGCATCTGTCTGGCAAATGATGCAGCATTAGTTTGAGCACTTGATCTTGAATTTAGACAACCTGGATTTCAGTCCCAGCTGCACCTCTCCAGCTGGGTGGCCTTGGGTGAGTCACAGTCTCACCAAGTGTCCACATGTGGAGTAGTATCACCCACTTCATACAACTGTGGCTGATTTAAGGAGTGAATGAGAGGAGGAATGCAAAGTCTTACAATAGCATCTGGAGCACAGTGGGCTGCCCTGGTTATTACTGTTGCCTAGTCCAGAACTAATTGGTTACCCCAAGTCGTCTCTGCCATATAACTTCCAACAGAGCTTCCCGATGCCAGAGCTGGTTCCACAGGTCACGCACAGTCGACAGAGCCAGCGGGGAAGCAATTTCCATTCTCGCCGAGAGAGAGACAATTTCCTGTTGTCCTGGTCAATTAAAGAAGTCATAACTGCCTCCTTCCCTCAGCGTTCAGCATTTTAAATCACATTCTGTAAATAGAACACATTCCATCTCCTTTTAGCCCAGCCCCTCCCAGCCAGGACCATCTTTCTATAGAATGTTCCCATCCATTTCATTGCGTTGTCCAGTTTAGAGTCTGGTTCAGAGCCTTGGGAATCACATCCTCCATCGGTTTCTCACTATAGGTGACTCTCTGGGAACAGGCCTCACAGAGGGACTCCGACAATCTCTTGGGCTAAGATGTGGGCCCAACACATTTTAAGCTGGGAAGGAAATCCCTTTGAGCTGCTGCATAGGCCATGGCAAAGGTTCATGAGAAAGTGCTTTAATACGCACAGACTCAGGAGACTCCTCAACTCAGAAGGGGCAGGAGCAGAGTTCGTGAGAAATAGGATAAGCGTTCAGGTCTAAGACCCCACCATACTTTCAGATATCCACACCCTTTCCTGCGCTTTCTCCCAGAAAGCAGCAAAAAGCAGTATGTACCACAAGAGTGCCTCAAGCCCAGGCTGGAGACACACACACACATGCGCGCACACACACACACACACACACACACACACACACAAAATAACAGCTCTCTCGTGGCCCCATTACATAGAGCTCTTCTCTTGACCAGCATGAAAATATCTGTAATAATACAATTCAGGAATAAGTCATCTCATTTTCTGCTAGTCTTTGTTATTGGATCAATAAAAGTTTCTCATTTTAAATAACTACAACACTGCTCTCCTGAAAATAATGCTCAGAGGGTTTTAAAAATAAGAATATTCCTCAGTCGCACATAACCCGCCATCCAAAGAAAGCTAGAGGAACCAGGCTATCACTTGGACATGTAGTCACACGTATATGTGGGTCTCGGTGGGTCTCTCAGCTTCCCTGAGTGCAATAATGAAGGCATTAAATTATGACGTCAGAGGCCCCAGTTCACAAAGAAATAATATCAGTTTATTATTTCTAATCTTATTAAGTTAGAAGATAGTCTTGAGATGTAATGTCATCCCAGAATGGCTAAAGTATTGATTATGTGAAGCTGCATTCATGGATAATTCAAGGAGCCTGATTTCATTTAATTTCAGTAATTTTTAAAGCATTCCAACAAATTTCCTATAAAGCAAATAATCCTAAATTATTCCCATAAATAATGTAGATATATGGTCAGATTTACTTAGTATTTACCCGTTACACATTTTACATTATGAGTTAGAAAAAAAGGATTATTTTTAATCCTGCTTTCCTGATCCCCAGTGTCTTCCTGGAGGCAAATAGGCCTTTCATAGAATATATTGCAATTTAAAAAGATAAATATGGACGTTATCCATATAGGACTTGCGGCAATCCATTGATGCTGCCATTTTCTTGTAATTCTGTCTAAAGCTGAAAATACCCTATGATGTAAGATTATGACTGCAAGGAAAAGCATATAGCCAGGTGTCACTGTGTAGGCCTGCTTTAGCTAGACTTACAGAGAACACTTAACCCTGCCAGAGCCTCATTCTTCCCTGCCTGCTGGCAAATTCTAAACCAGGGCGGGACAAAAAAGTAGCCTTGGTCTCCCCAGCTGCAAACCACATTCTCCCACACACTCTAGGAAATGACCCCAGAGCCCCAGCATCTGATGAATAGGAAAGCCCAGCTACCAGTGCCAACAGCTTAATCCACATTTAATGAACACCTACTATGTACCAAGATGCAGGCAAGGCTCTGAGGGATCTAAGATTAACCAAATCTTATTTCCTTCCTTCAAGACGTTCCCAATTTGATGCATGTTATAGTGAGAGGCTCAGGGAAGTGATGTGCAGGGTGGCTGGGGGCCTCTTCTCCCTGAGTGGAGACTGCCAGGATGAAAAACTCACCACCCTCTAAAACCACCACCACATTTATGGCATTGCTTTCCATTTCCTTCTTGAGCACAGGAATTAATTTTTTTGCATTTACCAAGCAACTAGTCAATACCTGCCATGTCCCAGGCACTGCTCTAGGCGTTAGGAATACAGCGATCAATGAGATGCCGACTGGGCCCTTGAGAGACAGTCTAGCGGAGAATACAGACAAGTAAGTGGAAACTGTATGGCGCGCTATGTGGTATAAGAGTAAATGCTTGGTGCTATAGGGTTGTGGACGGCCTTCTAGGGGAGGCGACATCTAAGCTGAGTCTCCAAACATGCTAATACCATGATGTAAACGGGGACGTGGGAAAGGGGTACAGCATCCTAGACAGGAAGGAGCAGCACGTCCAAAGGCTCAGAAGTGAGAGAGAGTGACACGGCAGGGAACTCTCTGGTGGTCTGTCGGGAATACCTGGTGTGAGGTGAGAGAGAAACACAGAGCCAGCTCCAGGAAGGCCTGCCATCTTGATGCTGTGCTGTCAGGGTGGCACCGTGGCTGACTTGCCTGGTTGGCCTCAGCTTTGTTCCACCCACCAGCATACCTCCTTGGCCTTTGCCCCGTAGGCCAGAGAATCCAGTGGACACTCTCTCCTTTGTCTCTCACTCACATCCACCAGGTTATTAATTAGACTTGTCCCATCTCTATTCCCAAGATTTTGTGAGCAATAGGCAAAGTACCTTCACACAATTAATGAGCCTGCAGTTACCGATCTAAACCTGAGACTTGTGCCCTCAAGACTGTTTCCTCTCAGGATATTTATTAGCTTAGAAGACATGTGTGGGCAGAGCATGTTATTTAGTGACCTGTAATGCCAGAATAATGATCACAATAAATCAGACCTCATTATTATGTGCGGGAGAGCTGGACAGCCCAACTGGCTGGGTAATGAGGTCTAATTTAATGCCCTTATATTATTCTCCACATGTTGGCTGGGAAGTCGGGGGTGGGGGGTGGCAAGTCTCATAGGTCCAGATGCCCTGAATGTGCAGCAGTTACACAGGGAGGCAAGTAGTCCAAGCATGTGTTAGGAGTCAGGAAAAGAGTGCTCTGTCCCTCTGAGTGGCTCACTACTGAGGTCTGGTCCTCTCACACACACTTAAACAGGAAGAGCTAATTATAACAACCAGCAGCACCCTGGGATCTATTTCTTAGGAGTAAAAGACAAGTTATAGAGGTAAGAAGACAGAGAAATCAGAATCTCCATGAAAAGAAATACAATCGTCAGAAGACTTACTTCATGGGTCATGCTTCACCAACAGGCCTCTAATAGTGTCTGTTCAGAGCACCAGAGCCAGGGGAGATGGCTCTGGGTCCAGCCTTCTTTGGACATGACCAGCCCTCACATTTCTTGCTGTGAGGAGCAATCCATTATTGTGGCTTTGAATTCTTTATGCACAGCCTTTTCTCATTGATTACCTAACATCATTAGTTTGGGCCCCTCCCATACAAAAGTCAATGGAGTGATCAATTTTAACCGTATGGTGTACAAAAATTTGCTCTTAAAGCATCCAGAGACTGAAATCATTTATCTTTTGCCCACCAAATCGTAAATCTTTTCCTGATATTGGTTTCTTGTTGGGTAGCAGACATAAAGAAGGAGCCAGCCAGAGACCTTTGTGTAGGTGGCCTTCTCCAGCTCCCTATGGAGCTATCATCTATGAAACCTCCAACATCCGATGGCAGTTACAAAATGTAATATCTGTGTGCGATGTCAGGTGCCCGACAGGCTGTAACGCTGGACACTCTGTAAGCTATAGCTCTCTCACTCCCCTCCTCCTCAATTTCCAACCCTCTCATTTCTATCGGAACCAGGTTACAGCCAGTAAAGCATCAGGCACCACCACATGTTTGGGGCTCATGGTAAGGCAGCTGGGCTCCCATAGAAAGCAATATTTAGTCAAGTCCACCTTGTCCTCCACCGCAACAAAATAACACGGTTCTCTTGCATTTTCCTGAGCAACAACTTGAGCATTTAGTTCTTTGGGGCTCAGAGGAAATGCTTTCTCCATGTTACCTTTGCACTTGACTAGGATTCTTAGGCCTGCTGCTCTTAGACCTGGGATCTCCAGGCTTATAATCAGACAGAAAACCTTTTAATAATACAAACTATGATGCAGGATGGTCATCCCAAGTGTAGGAGGGTAACTGCTAGGAGAAACTCAATTGTGTTTAAAGCCCTCAGAAAAATAGGAAAAGAATATTTGTTCCCTTCAAAAATCTTTTGTGTTGCAGGTCATCTAGCTGGAGTTTTAGCTGAATGTGAGAGGTGTGTGGAACATAAAATGAATCATTGAGAAGGGGCTAAGTGTGTGCTGGGCTACCAAGGCAGTCTTTCTTTTTTTTAATTTATTTAATTTTTTTCTTTAACATCTTTATTGGAGTATAATTGCTTTACAATGGTGTGTTAGTTTCTGCTTTATAACAAAGTGAATCAGCTATACATATACATATGTTCCCATATCTCTTCCCTCTTGCGTCTCCCTCCCTCCCACCCTCCCTATCCCACCCCTCTAGGTGGTCACAAAGCACTGAGCTGATCCCCCTGTGCTATGTGGCTGCTTGATCAGAAGCCAAAACAGTGAGATAGAGGGGCGGAGGCTGGTAGAGTAGAATCCGTTGGAGGTTCAAAGTGATCACAATGAGGTGAAAATTGACCATAGGCAAAATGATCCTTGAAAATCACTCAGGGTGGTATGCACTGGAGATGGACAGCCTGGATCTCAGTAGAGTCAACCAAGCTAGATTTTCTGTGGCATTGAAATACATGACTGTGTCTTCACTTGAGCTTTTATTTAGGGACTAGTTGGTATGAAAAATTTGTGTCCATAAACACTAGAATGACACAAAGTGTAAAAAGAGGCTGTTGCTGTGAGGGGACAGGAAGACTGAAGTCACCTGCAAGAGGAGCAAGGCTGTGCTTCCCACTCCGTGTACACTGTAGCACAGTGGCTCTCAAACTTCAGCCCTCGTCAGAATCACCAGAGGCTGGCTGCAGGACAGACTGATGGACCCACCCCCAGAGTTTTGATTCAGTAGGTTTGAGGTGGTCCTGAGATCTACATTCCTAGTGATGCTGCTACCAGTCCACTGAACACACTTGGAGAACAATTGCTTTAGGGAGGACCTTGTTTTGTGGACTGATGGGAGGGAGCTTCTGTTCTAACCACTTCCTTGTGTTGTCATGATGTGTTACTGGCCCATTTACTGCCACAATTCCGTTTTCCCGAAGCAGCCACCTGTCTCCAGCTGTAGTTTCTGCTAGCTTCACTTCATTCTATTATTATTGGTCTATTTTCCCAGGCTGAGGATGAATGTATGATGGCCTTCACAATGTTGAAGGAGTTCAGTCTTTAATTCCTTGCTGATATTGGCCTGCAGTTTTCTCCATCGTTTCACCAACAGTGCCTATATTTGCTAGAACACTCAATATTTTTTTATGTAGAGCAGTACTCCTTTTTTTGTTTCTTTGAGCTAAGTCAGGCATTCTCACATGTGTATATTTCATTAGCCATCATCAGTCAAACTTACCAACAGAAAAAGAAGCCGTAAGAGAGTAAATAACACATGTTACAGAATATACTCAACTCAAGATAGAGGGTTAAAATACCGGCTTACCACAGGATTCAGAACATGCAGGAGATGCGCATATTAATCAAGTGCAAGTTAGATATATAAAACATTTCAGAGGCAAATAACGTTAAAACACATCAGTCCTTCACAGACAGGACTTAAAAATTCATGCTAAGTGTGCATAGTTAAACATAAACTGTGTCAGTGATGTATTCCATGGAATGTGTTTTACTGTAATAAGGAAAATAGAAGTTACACAGTTCACAGGAATGAAAAAAAGAAAGGCAGAAATCCACCTCACAGCTAGTTCCCTGGCTTCAGTGGGTGACATAGATAAAGCTAAGTGAGCTAATTAAAGGCAATTTACACAGTGGAAAGAAAAAGACACTGAACAAACCGTTTTTACCAATGGCTTCATCAGGACTAGAGGAGTCTCTTTCCCAGAGTCCAGAACTCCCAAACTTTGAAAAAATTCAGATCCGTTTTCATCTTTTGTTTAGAATCACTTAAGAACTTTTGGTTGAGAATGGTTTCGTGCCTGGCTGTTTGAACTTTTTATTTAAAAAGTAGCATATATATATGCATTAAATTAAATATACATAAATTAAATTCAATAGATATACAAATTTAAAATTTTAATAGTATATATACATACTTAGATATTTCTTATATATCTCTAATCTTACTAATTTAACAGAAAGTTATAGTGGTTTTTATTTTATTTTATTTTTTAATGTTTTTTAAATTTTTTTTATAGTGGTTTTTAAATGGAGGATTGTTTTCCTGATGTTTGGAAATGACGATGTTTTCCTTCATGTCTGCCTTTTAGTTTTTCATGCCCAAGGCTGGGAGTAGTGAGAAACTGGTGCTATCCCAAACAGAAACCACCACACACGTGGCCGCTACATCTACAAATTCTGACTTCCCCGAGTACGGCAGCCTCTGGGAAGGCATTCTTGCCAATTCAATCCCATCTTAGGGTTGCAAAGTAATACACCTATTAGAGGATCCAATTATTCAGGAAAGACTTGAGGAATGTTCTACAATAATAATGTCAGGGTAATTCAAGTCCTCACTTCTTTCATACCCACAGTCTCCTCTCTTCCAAGTCAGGAAACTACTGAGAGTTTTTGTGAAAGCATAACTTTCTTCCTACTTTTCTAAGAATATTATAGTCAACATACTGCCACATCCTTTTTCTCTCTCTGTTTTTCTTCCTCCTACTCTGTAATTAAAATGTCCAGCATATAAATCTTTACTCTTGTCTCCAGCTTTGCATGGGTAAATGTTGTAATTCTGGGATAGACCTAATTACATACTCCATGTTGCACTCTGTGCCAATTATAAGCTTTAACAGGAATCTTACAGTCTCTAGTTCTGCCATTTCCCAAGTGAACATCCACAAGTATCGTTGGCTCCTGATTGCCTGAAGAGTGTCAATACTTCCAAGCTATAAGGATTTGAAGTTTGGAGAATATATGGTGAGCCCTGACCAATCCACACCAGATACTGTTCTACTCTGGACATTAATCTGCATTGAAGATTGTGGAGGACGTGTGGTTCTTTTTTTCCTCCTTTATCCATCATAAGCACCATTCTCCAGCTCATATAGGCTGTTCCTAGGCCTTATTTCTTTATCCCCTTCTTTGAGAAAGCCCCAAATTAATGTCTGTATTTTTCAAAACAATACTAACTGCTATAACGGAAGAACCCAGAAATCTCAATGGTTTAAAAAATTTCTTTCTCACTCATGTCACGGCCCAGTGAGCTTGTTCTTGATTAGAAGGCTACCCTTCATATGACAATTTAGGGACCCAGACTCTTTCCATCTTGTGGCTCATCATTTTCATTAGGCAGCTCCCAAAGTTGTCCTAGAAGTCATTGCCACCTAACCAGCTGAAGGGGCAATAAGTATGGAGAACCTCATGTGGAAAGTGGTGCAAATCATTGCCACTTATGTTACTCTGGCCCAAGCCTAGTTGCACAGCCACCCAATTGCAGTAGAGGCTGGAAATGTAGTCAGCTCTGTAAGCCCAGGAAGAAGAGCAAGCAGGTTTGGGTGACTCCCCAGCAGCCTCTGCCACAGTGGCCTTTGGACATTCTCTCACTGATTGAAGATGGAAATAGGAAGGAAACATGGCTGACCTGCTGTCTGCTGCCTCTCTTATTCCTGGTTTTTGGACTTCGTGGTAAGGGGAATCTTAGGCCTGCCCATGGGAAGAGTCTTCTAAGAGAAGAGAAGGAAACAAAATGACAAAATGAATACCAAG
The DNA here is from genome assembly GCF_003676395.1 of Aethalodelphis obliquidens. Lineage (NCBI taxonomy): Eukaryota > Metazoa > Chordata > Mammalia > Artiodactyla > Delphinidae > Aethalodelphis > Aethalodelphis obliquidens. The sequence continues at coordinate 49,825,321 of NW_020837949.1, read as the reverse complement.
AAATCATAGCTCCTTTGTTGCTATTAATGTATGTGCATGAATTTAAAACAATTTAGCAGACATAACAGGAAGTTAGGCATTCACTGTGAGAAGCTCAGAGAAATAACTGGTAGCCCACAAAATTTTAGCACCTCCTTAGTATACAGCTGGGGATGACTTTTTGCTTCCCATTGTGAGAGGGAGGCTCATCTAAGGCCTTTGATTTTGCTGAGCTACACAATGCAATCTTTTGGTGTCTTCTCATTTGTTAGCAACTGTGAGATGCCAGTGCCATGCATGTTGTGGAAGCAGGTGTTACCTGCTCAGATGCACAGGGAGTACAGACAGCAAGACATCAGAAGAACTGTGAGAAAGACTCTTTACAACTAATCTCTCTGAATAATGCAAGGAACCCAGTGAATTAACTGTCACTGAGGTCCTGGGGGTAATTTGATTTTTATGGTAAACCCTGGGGGAGCTTTTCCCCTACTGTTCCTCTTTTTGGTTAACTTTATCTTGTTTGCTTTTATGAACACAAAAGACTGGAAACCATTAGCACTGAGAAAGAGTTCTCAGATTTGATTTGGCCATCATTTCACAAGATCTGCCAATCCAAACCAGATTTGGGGACCCCAGGGAGGGAAGGGATCTGGAAGCTGGGAGAACACACAAATGCACAATCACCTCGTCCTTGCAGACTACATCACAAAGGCCTGGGGAATCGAGAGGGGTCAAGGAAAGGACTGTGTTTCTTCCCTTAGGCCCAGTTTCCATTCTTAGAAGATCTCTGAGAAGGATGACATTATATGGGTTCACTCCTGCTTCCTAAACATAGAATAAACTAGATCCCAGAAGAGACTAGAGATCTGTCAGAGTTCTTCTCTCACTGATCTGAGGGTCCACAGCTTTCAGCCTACCTCAGAAATATTTCATTGCTTAGGTGAGAGACCTCATGAGAGGTCTACAGTCCCCGTGGAGGCAAAGCATCTGGACCATTTTATGTGGTTCTCAGGATTAGAATGCCTAGTGCTATTCAATCTTTAGAAAGATTTCCTATGACATTATTACAGCACTCTATGCAATTCAACTGCTCAAGATCCATTTGAGCATTTGTTAATCTTTGTTTCTTCGTTATGCCTCCTGGTCTCCCATCTCATGTTCCTTTCACTGATTATTATCTTCACAGCCATTGGGCAGGAAAAGGAAATACGTGTAGCTGATTCACTTTGCTGTACAGCAGAAACTAACATAACATTGTAAAGCAACTATACTCCAGTAAAAATTTTTAAAAACCTATCTCTTTTCCCCTGTGAATGAAGTGGGGCTTCCTCCATATTTTCCTTATTATTCAATCCCGAGCCACATTTAATTTCAAGTTGATCATGAAGGTCTTAGTTCATAGTCAACACCCAAGTGCCTATAACGCAGCATTAAGAAGAAGAGTTTTGTCATCAGTGATGAATAGGAGGCAATTAGGAAACTTCAAGAAGCTCTAATATGGTAGAGGTCACACACTCAAAGGCCGATACGGGTGGGGAGGCTGGGGGGTCAACAAGGTAATAAAGAGTGAAGCTGGCTGGGTGGAGCTTGGGGTCAACTGAACAGCACCTGCTGTATCTGAAGTGGCCACCATCCCCTGCTCCTGATGGCTGCCAGGCTCAGTGGGGACCCAGTGTTGCCAGATCTACAGATTTTTTTCAAGAGAAGCTGGGAATAAATACTTCTATATGAATTTATCTCAATTATGCAATGACGAAAATCAATTCGTTTTAATATACTTTGCTAGTCTAACCAGTCTCATCTGATGATGGCTGCCCATGGAGCCTCTGGTTTATAACCTCTACAATCCTACCCCTCTACAAATAATTGAGAGCCAGCTGTTTTGTTTTTAATTTTTATTGGAGTATAGTTGATTTACAATGTTGTGTAAGTTTCAGGTGTACAGCAAAGTGGAGAGCCAGCTATTACTGAAATGCTCCATTTGTCCATTGGTACAGTTCCAGGTCAGAGGATTTCCATGTGCAAAATAAAACAATCCACATTCAAGACTTATCGCTAGAAATAGAGATAAACAAAACAAATGTAATCTACAGTGAGAAGAATCTACAGGCCTTCATGTGTTTTACCTTTTCTAAAAGTATGATCTTCTCTCCACATTTTAAATTATTCAACATGACTAGATGTAATTTTCACTGAAAAGAGTTTTTTTTTTTAACTGAAGTATAGTTGATTTACAGTATTAGTATCAGGTGTACAGCATAGTGATTCAGTATTTTTACATATAATACTCCATTAAAAGTTATTACAAGATAATGGCTATAATTACCTGTGCCATACAATATATCTTAGTTGCTTATCTATTTTATATGAAGTAGTTTGTATCTCTTAATCCTATACCCATATCTTGCCCCTCTCTCCTTCTCTCTCCCCACTAATAACCACTAGTTTGTTTTCTATATCTGTGAGGCCATTTCTGTTTGGCTATATACATCCATTTGTTTTATTTTTTAAATGCCACATATAAGTGATATCATATGATATTTGTCTCTCTCTGTCTGACTTCACTTAGTATGATAATCTCTAGGTCCATCCATGTTGCTGCAAGTGGCAATGTTTCATTCTTTTTATGGCAAAGTAGTATTCCATTGTATATACATACAATATATGTATATTGTATGTCCATCTGTCGATGGACACTTAGGTTGCTTCCATATGTTGGCTATTGTATATAGTGCTACTATGAACATTGGGGTATGTGTACCTTTTCGAATTAGTGTTCTTGTTTTTTCCAGATGTATACCCAAGAGTGGAATTGCTGGGTCATACAGTAGCTCAATTTTCAGTTTTTTGAGGAACCTCCATACTGTTTTCCGTAGTGGCTGCACCAATTTACATTCCCACCAACAGTATACAAGGGTTCCCCTTTTGCCACTTCCTCACCAGCATTTGTTTTTGTAGACTTTTTAATGATGGCCATTCTGACAGGTTTGAGGTGGTACTGCATTGTGGTTTTGATTTGCATTTCTCTAATAATTAGTGATGTTGAGCGTCTTTTCATGTGTCTGTTAGCCATCTGTATGTCTTCTTTGGAAAAATATCTATTTAGGTCTTCTGCCTATTTTTTGATTGGGTAATTTTTTTTTTATATTGAGTTGTATGAGCTATTTTTATATTTTGGATATTAACTCCTTGTTGGTCATATCATTTGCAAATATTTTCTCCCATTCTGTACCATAGGTTGTCTTCTCATTTTGTTGATGGTTTCCTTTGCTGTGCAAAAGCTTTTAAGTTTAACTAGGTTCCTTTGTTTATTTTTACTTTTATTTCTTTTGCCTTTTTACTTTCATTAGGAGACAAATCCAAAAATACATTGCTACGATTTATGTCAAAGAGTGTTCTGCTTATGTTCTCTTCTAGGAGTTTTATGGGTTTAGGCCTTACATAAGGTCTTTAATCCATTTTGAGTTTATTTTTGTAGACAGTGGGAGGAAATGTTCTAATCTCATTGTTTTACATATAGCTGTCCAGTTTTCCCAGAACCACTTATTGAAGAGACCATCTTTTCTTCATTGTATATTCTTGCCTCCTTTGTCATAGATTAATTGACCATAGGTGCATGGGTTTATTTCCAGGCTCTCTGTTCTGTTCCATTGATCTGTGCATCCGTTTTTGTGCCAGTACCATGCTCTTTTGATTACTGTAACTTTGTAGTATAGTCTAAAGTCTGGGAAGATGAAACCTCCAGCTTTGTTCTTTTCTCTCAAGATTGCTTTGACAATTTGGTGTCTTTTGTGATTCCATATGAATTTTAAGATTAGATTGCTTTGGGTGGTATGGCCATTTTAAACAATATTAATTCTTACAATCTAAGGGCACAGGATATCTTTCCATTTCCTTATATTATTTTCAGTTTTCTTCATCAGTGTTTTATAGTTTTCAGAGTATAGGTCTTTCACCTCCTTGGTTAAGTTTATTCCTAGGTTTTTTTTTTTTGGTGTCATTTTAAATGGGATTTTTTTTTTCTTTCTCTTCCTGATTGTTCATTATTAGTGTATAGAAAAGCAACAGATTTCTGTATACTAATCTTGTATCCTGCAACTTTACTGAGTTCATTTATTAGTTCTAATAGTTTTTTGGTGGAAACTTTAGGGTTTCCTACATAAAATATGTCATCTGCACAAAGTGACAGTTTTACTTTTTCTCTTCCAATTTGGATGCCTTTTATTTCTTTTTCTTGAGTGCTTCCTGTGTCTAGGACTTCCAATATTATGTTAAATAGAAATGGCAAGAGTGGGCAAGCTTGTCTTGTTCCTGAATTTAGAAGAAAGCCTTTCAGCTTTTCACAGTTGAGTACATGGTTTTGTGATAAATGGCCTTTATTATGTTGAGATATGTTCCCTCTATACCCACACTGATGAGGTTTTTTTTTTTATCATGAATAGATGTTGAATTTTGTCAAATGCTTTTTCTGCATCTATAAAATCTGATCATATGATTTTTATCCTTTCTTTGGTTAATATGGTGTATAACATCGATTTGCGAATATTGAACCATCTTTGGGTCCCTGGAATAAATCCAACTTGATCATGATGTATGATCCTTTTTATATATTGTTGGATTTGGTTTGCTAATATTTTGTTGAGGATTTTTGCATCTATATTTATCAAAAATATTGGCCTGTAATATTTTTTTTCTTTATTTATTTTTTGGTAGTGTCTTTGTCCGGTTTTGGTATCACAGCAGTGGTGTCTCATAGAATGAATTTGGGAGTGTTCCATCCTCTTCAGTTTTTTGGAATAGTTTGAGAAAGATAGGTCTTCTTTATGTTTGGTAGAATTCCCCCATGAAGCCATCCTGTTCTGGGATTTTGTTTGCTGGGAGATTTTTAAATTATAAATTAAATCTCATTACTAGTTATTGATCAGTTCAAATTGTCTGTTTCTTCTTGATTCAGTCTTGGCAATTTGCACATTTCTAGAAATTTGTCCATTTCTTCTAGGTTGTCCAATTTGTTGGCATATAACTGTTCATAGTATTCTCTTATGATTTTTTTTTATCTCTGTTGTATCAGTTGTTATTTCTCCTCTTTCATTTCTTATTTTGTTTATTTGTGTCTTCACTCTTTTCTTCTTGGTGAGCCTGGCTAGAGGTTTATAAATTTTGTTTATCTTTTTAAAAAACCAGCTCTTGATTTCATTAATCTTTCCTATTGGTTTTTGTTTGTTTGTTTCTATTTATTTCCTCTCTGATCTTTACTATTTCCTTCCTTCTGCTGACTTTGTTTGTTCTTCTTTTTCTAATTCTTTTAGGTGGTAGGTTAAGTTGTTTATTTGAGATTTTTCTTGTCTTTTGAGCAAGGCCTGTATCACTATAAACTTCTCTCTTAGAACTGCTTTGCTGCATCCCACAGATTTTGGAGTGTTATGTTTCCATTTTCATTTGTCTCAAGGTATTTTCTGATTTCTTCTTTGAGTTCTTCATTGGTCCATTGGTATTTTAGTAGCATGTTGTTTAGTCTCCACATTTGTTCTATTCCCATTTTCCTTTCTGTAGTTGATTTCTAGTTTCATACTGTTGTGGTCAGAAAAAAAATGCTTGACATAATTTCCATCCTCTTAAATTTGTTGGGGTTTGTTTTGTGGCCTAGTATGTGATCTGTCCTGGAGAATTTTCCACATGCTCTTGAAAAGAATGTGTACTCTGATGCTTTTGGATGTAATGTCCTATAGATATCTATCAAGTCCAACTGGTCTTTTATGTTATTTAAGACCACTGTTGCCTTGTTGAATTTTGTCTGGATGATCTGTTCCTTGATGTAAGTAGGGTGTTAAAGACCCCTACTATTATTGTATTACTGTCAATTTCTCCTTTTATGTCTGTTAGTATGTGCTTTAAATGTTTAGGTGCTCCTGTACTAGGTGCATATATGTTAACAAGTGTAGTATCCTATTCTTACATTGATCCCCTTATCATTATATAATGCTCTTCTTTATCTTTTGTTATAGCCTTTGTTTTAAAACGTATTTTATCTGATATGAATATTGCTTCCTCCCCTCTCTCGTCATTTCCATTTCTATCCCTTTAGTTTCAGTCTGTGTGTCTTTAGCTCTGAAGTGAATCTCTTATAGGAAGCATGTAGATGGGTCTTGTTTTTTTATCCAGTCAGTCACCCCATGTCTTTTGACTGGAACATTTAGTACATTGACATTAAAAGTAATTATTGATAAGTATGTACTTATTGCCATTTTAATCCTTGTTTTCCAGTTGCTTTTGTAGTTCTTCTCTTTTCATTTCTTTTTGTTTCTTCTTTTGTGGTTTGATGATTTTGTTTAGTAGTATGTTTGTTTTCCTTTCTTTTTAGTTTTTATGTATCTATTGTAGGTTTTTGATTTGTGGTTACCACAGGGCTCATATATTTTGACCTTTAAGTATATGTTTTAAACTGGTAGTCATTTAAGTTCAAACACATTCTAAAGACCTACATTTTTTACTCCCCTATCTCCCATTTTGTGTTTTTGATGTGATATTTTACAACTTCATGTTTATCCCTTACCTGCTTATTATAGTTATAGTTGCTTTTACAATTTTCTTGTCTTTTAATCTTCACACTGGCTTATTTAAGTAATTGATCCTCAGTCCTTACTGTCTAATTGCCTTTTCTAGTGGGATTTTCCCTTTCCTATGGATTCTAACTTCTTTTCCACTTAGAGAAGACCTTTTAACATTTCTTTTAGGTTAGGTTGAGTATTGATGAACTCGTTTAATTTTTGCTTGTCTGAGAAGTTCTTTATCTCTCCTTTGATTCTGAATGAAAATCTTGCTGGATGTTGTATTCTAGATTTCAAGTTTTTCCCTTTCAGTACTTTGACTACATCATGCAACTTCCTTCTGGCCTGCAAAGTTTCTGCAGAGAAATCAGCTGATAGCCTTATGGGGATTCCCTTTTATATGACTCTTTTTCTCTTGCTCCCTTTAGAATTCCCTCTTTATCTTTAACTTTTGCCATTTTAATTATGATATGCCTTGGTGTGGGTCTGTTTGTGTTCATCTTGTTTGGGACTCTCTGTGCTTTATGTACCTGGATATATGTTTCCTTCTTCAGGTTTGGGAAGTATTCAGCCATAATCTTCTCAAATACTTTTGATCCCATTCTCTCGCTCTTTTCTTTCTGATACCCCTATAATGTGAAAGTTGATACGCTTAATGTTATCCCAGAGATCTTGTACACTGTTTGCATTTTTTAAATTTGTTTTTCTTTTTGCTGTTGTGATTGGCTGATTACCTTTATTCTATCTTCCAGATCACTTATGCATTCTTCTGTATCACTTAGTCTGCTATTCATTCCTTCTAGTGTGTTTTTTATTTCAGCTATTGAATTCTTCATTTGTGATTGGGTCTTTTTTATATTTTCTGGTTCCTTGTTAAAATTTTCACTGTGTATATCTATTCTTTTCCCTAATTCAGTTGACATTTTTATTACCAATGCTTTGAATTCTTTATCTGGTAAATCGTTTATTTCTGTTTTATTATTTATATTTGCAGGTGTTTCCTCTTGCTCTTTCAATTGAGAGCCGTTCCTCTGCTTTTTCATTTTACTGAGCTTTCTCTGCCTCTGTAAATTTAGGTAAAACAATTAGCTATTACAGTCTTGAAGGGGTGTTCTTATGTGGGAGTGTCCCTATACAGACTACATGTGCCCAGTGCCTTTGGTGGGAGAGCTAGCTTTGACATGGATGCAAGTCACGTTTTTCCTAAGGATGTACTGGCAGCTATCGTGGTAAGGGGTGGGGGCTAGAGCAAGAGTTGGGTATGAGGTGGAACTTCCCCTCTGCTCAGTGGTCATCACCACCCTATTGGGGCAGGGTCTGATCCCAAGTTGCTGGATTAGGCCCAAGCTGGCTATGTTCCCTTTAAGTGTGTGTTTCTCCCTCTCCTCACACTGGGACACTTGCCCCAGGGTGTGGGGTGCTGAAGCAAGGGGGCAATTGTGTACAAATCTCCCTGTCCCTCACAGCCAATCACTGCCCCTAGCCTCCACTGCCCCCACCCTGTTGTGGAGTTACAACGCAGGGCAGGCGGGGGCCATATGGACTCTCAACATGTATTGGGGATGAGCTATGGTTTTGTGGCTGCTGTCAGAGATCTGGGCTCCTTCCGATGAGTGAGTAAGTTGGCTTGCGTAAGTGCCAGCAATGGTCACCACCACCCCACCCACACTCCATCCCAGGACCAGTTCACCTCTGCATCCCACAGTGGAGCTTCCTGCCTCGTCTTGGCAGCCCTAGATGGGGTAAGCAGGGCTGGGGTGCTGGCCCGGCTGGGGCTGGGGTGTGCATAGAGGTGGTTGCAGGAAACCTGGAAGCCCTCTCTAGAACATACTGTCTCCACCCTGCCTCGGGGACAAGCCAGTGCACATGCACTCCTCACACCCGAAATCCAGGCTTCCCACAGCTCTCCTGTTAGTCACATTGGCCCTCCCACCAGCCAAGGGGGCTCACCTCCCCCACATAAGACCCCAGGACTGAGGCGCCCTGTCTGTGGCTCTCACCACTCACTCCCCAGGGTGGGTCTCCACCTGTGAAATTCTCCCTTTTCCTCTGAGTGCCCTCCCAGGGGTTCAGGTCCTCATCCAATTGTTCTTCTTCACTTCCTACCCACTTGGCGTGTATAAATTTCTGATAGCCTTAATTGTATAGGAGTCCTTCTACCAGTTTCCAGTTAGTTTTCCGTGAGAATTGTTCCACATATAAATGTATTTTTGATATATTCATGGGGAGAGGTGAGCTCCACACACTCTTGCTCCATAATAATTGATCTCCTGAAAGAGAAGATCTTAAAAGGTTCGGCAGTGTGAATATACTTAATGCCACTGAACTATATACTTAAAAATGGTTAAAATGGTAATTTTTATGTTATGTGTATTTTAGCACAATTTAGGGGAGAAAAAAGGTCATAAAGGTCCAAGATTTTGGTCATTGGAAAAGCCCACAAACATTACTAATCAACAGCCTTGGACAGGGGTGGAGGATTCCACTCAATTAGGCCTCAAGAAAGATCTGTTGATTGATTGGAAGGGGAGAATTGCTTAAATACTGCCTCAGGGGGAAGGGAGAGAGGATTTGATAAAGGTGTTGAAAACCTGAAACAAAGCCAAAGTCCTGTAAACAGCCTGGAGAATGGAGCAGACAGGCCTGTCTGGCTCATGAAGGAACAGGACCCATACACAACCAGTTCCCATGAAAGATGGATGAAACTTTCAACAGGGAAAATTGGTAGACATGCAAGTAGCCTTAAGTCCCTTTGGCCCAAGCCCTGGGCCAGACCAGCTTATAAAGATAGGAGTTTAGGGATCGATTATTTCAAACATAGGCGCCCAAGTACTGGACAAACCCTTCTTTATTAGAAATGGACTTTACCTTCATCCCACCACTACCCCCCTAGGTTGGGAACCAATAATATAAGTAATTGACCTGAATTCATAGTCACTGGACAAGGTCATTGGACATCAGCTGATTTCATTATCACGTTTGTTAAAATTCTAGTTAAAGATTTTAATAATCTAGGTTTTTTTTTAATTGAAGTATAGTTGATTTATAATATTATAGTAGTTTCAGGGGTACAATATAGTAATTCACTATTTTTCTAGATTATACTCTGTTAAAAGTTATTATAAAACAATGGTTATATTTCTAATAATCCAGGTTTTAATAGGTTGCATTTCTTTATATCTAAAGAAATGAAACTGGAGAAAAATTGAAAATATTACCAGAGTGACTGATAATTTTTAATCAGTATAAATTTAAGATAACTCAGTTGATTGTTGTGTAGCTCTTTGATAGGAGAATGTGAAATCAGGAACACACAAAACAATTCTACTTGCACTAAACCTGCTTCTAAGTCTGCATTTTTATTTACTTCTTAATGGAAAAAATGTTCTCCCTTAAGGCTTGTTTATAGTTCCTGTTAATCAGTGTAGAGTTTGAGAGTCTGGGAAAGCTGGGATTCAGGTTCCAGCACAGTCTGTGACACCAGCTGATACTGCATCAACTCCTTTTCCCTTGAGGTCCTAAAGTCTCCAAAGGTCAAGAAGACTTTTACTTCTTCAATTGCGCCTCTGTTGTCATTATGAAAGTGCTTCTCTTGTTTAAAAAAAAATCCCTGTGTGGGCTTTCAAAATATGTAATTAGTAATAACTATAACAGCAGTTTTTTTTTTAAGTTTACAAGAGGGTGGAAAATATAAGAAATCACACCAATGCAAAAAATAACACCCCCCAAAATATAAATGCATTAAAAAAATAAGATATTTATAGCAATTTTCCTAGGTCTTGGGAGATTTTACAGTTTTCTTTCTATAGCAAATCAAAATGAAATGCCATTTAAATTCACAGAGAGGGTTTTTTTTCTATTATGAAAGCAAAGAATGGAAATTAATTAGAGCAGTTAGAATTTTATTGAGTTCAACTTTTCTACATTGAACATCAATTCCTTTTACAATAAAAATTTATTTTATAATTTACACATTTCAATTCATGAAGTAGGGACATGCTTGTCACCCGGCCTCAGTCATCTGTAAGGGAGAAGGGGGGCAGGATGTTATGAACTGACTGTGCCTATGGTCCCTGGTGCTCGGAGTCCAGGGGGCCATGGGCGCTGGACATTGGAGTTTGGTTGTCAGCGTTGAGCTGCGTGGTCTCTGAGGGGAATGAGTGATAAGAACATTTTCCTCCACCATTTTTAAAAAGCCAAGTTCCTGATTTACACAAGGTGGGGGCAGGGTGGGGGGGAGTTTACCACATCACATTTTCACATTTCATCTATCATAATTTAGATCTTTACATTTCTGGAGTTGGTGATTGATAGCCTCCAAACATATAAACACTCTCCACCTGTACAAAATGCACCAGGGACTTCGCTCTCATAAAGGCAGGATCAAGGTGGGAGTGAATCAAATTCTAAAACCCACTCCTTAGCAGAAGTAAGTCCCAGGATCGGCTGTGGCCACAGAAGGTGACAGTTTCTGGATGCTGTTAGTTTGCAGCAAATTGAAGTTTGGTAGTCTTATCTGTTACCAGAAAAGCCTTCCCCCAAAAAATGTAGTCAGTAGGGGAGAAAGCAAGGAGCCCCACCGTCTCATTTTTAACTAGGACCAGCTGAAAAATGAATGCAAGCACCACACAAACCATCTTATGTCTGCCAATTCATTTCCTGGCCCCAAAAGGAAAAAAAAAGGAAAAAAAGAAAAGGAAAAAAACTTCATGTTTCCTCTCATGCAGGCCAAACATGGCAAAGCACCAGGGGAATTCTGAATGGAATCAATTGCACTTGTTACTAACTGAGTTTTCTTTTATTCTTATATTACCAAGGGCTGGGATACTCAGCTGCAAGCAATTATAATGAAGAGTTACTGAGTAATGGTTTCCAGATTGCTCCATGATGGGGCATTAATTGAAAGGGACAATTTAAGAGCTTAGGCCATGTAAATGCATTTCTTATTCTGTCAGATTGAGAAATTTCTGGATGCAAAAGGCTGAAATGCTCAGAACTGATAAAGACTTAATAATTCCCATTTAAACCAACATTTTCAAAACGAGTTTCATATTTTTAAGAGAACAAGTATAAAATGGTGAACCTGTCAGCTTGTTCATTCAATCAGAAAAATATTTGAAAATTGCACATTCACATGCCACACTCATTGGCATATGCATTATATAAAATGCTACTTGATTAGTTTGTTGCATTGCAAAGACTGCTTTCAAGTAGACTTATTTTTCAGGTTTCTTGCTGATATAATCCACATTAAGTGCTCGCTCTGTCTCTCTAGGTATCTCTCCGTCTCTGTCTCTATATATAAATATATATGTGTGTGTATGTGTGTATATATATATATTTAAAATTTTTAAACAGCATTTAAAACACACAAATGAGTTTTATATATGTATACATAATTTAACCTTTAAAACAGCATTTTAAACAGATTTACATGCGTATGAAAATAGACATCTGCAGATGCTAACTACCAAGCCATATCAGAAAGCTTCATTTTATCTTTTTTAAAAACCTTCATTTCACTGGGCCCCATTAAACAGAAACATTTTCAAAGAGGTTCTCTGATATATCACATTAAGGATAAGTATCAGAGAGTTAAAGCCAAACAAGGAAAAAAACTTCACTCCTCTAAAATAAGAGTAGTACTAGTTTTTAATGTCTAATTTCAGACTTCTGCATTAGTATGAGTTTTATTTCTGAAAAGGAAGGAAAGAAGGAAGGAAGGAAGGAAGGAAGGAAAGAGGGAGGGAGAGAAGGAGAGGAATAGATAGGAAAATAGATGAGAGCTAGCTAGCTAGCTAGATAGGGATGGTAGACTGATAGAAATAAATGCAGATACATTTTAAGAGTTAAATTCAAAGTTGAAGGTGAAAGAAGTTGTGAGATGGCCGCCACCAATTCTTTCTCATTCTGTTTTCTAAATCCGAACTGCCATCTGAGAATTGGACTTTTACCCTTCCTTCTGCCTAAGCCTCTCTCTTTCCTCTGTCTGGATTTGTGCAGAGGAGCTGTGGTGCTGATGGCAGACTTCCCTGAAGCCTTGACACAAACCATGACGTGAAAGGCAAAGTAGGCAGAAGAGAGAAGTTGTCAACCTAGGTAAATTGAGAACATCCAATCAAAAAGACTGAGAGGGAAAGGCCTTACTACTATTATTACTATTATGTTACCCATTTTCACTCATTCATTCATTCAACAAGTGACTTTTCCCCCATCTATCACTTCAAATGCTGGCTAAGCATAAAACCAGGATGAAGACACCTTATCCATTTACTGGCATATCTTGGCCTATTAGGCAACTCCTTGACTATAGCCTAGCCCAAAATCTTCCTTCTTATTGGATTAGTCATTCATAGAATGAAAGCCTTGGATTAATATCTGACCCTTCCCTTTGGACTGTTGTTTATTTGGTGGCAGTGAAAGCTAGTTCAGTCAATGGTGAAAAATCTGGTTCTTTTTGTTTCCTCTAAAGTCAAGTTCAAGCCCCATCAGAATGTCCCAGACAGTAATCCTTACACTAAGATGCCTGAAGTCGAAAACAAAACCACTTGAAAAGAGGATGGTCGATTTGGGTCAGGGTTGAGTACTTTCATAAGTAATAAAGTTATCCAAATTAATTATTCAAACAGACTGTCAAGAATCCAAGATGAGAGAGAGGAGAGAATTCTTTGCCGCTAGATAAAATAGGGGTGTTTGATGCATTTGCATGGCTATTACCAAATAACATTGTCTACAGTGGTCCCATTTTAGCCAGAAAACATCTATACTATGTATCTGTCCTTTATTTTGCTATACTTTCTTCTTCTTAAGTTTTTTCAGTCTTTGTGAAATCTGAAATTTTAACTATGAGGTTCAAAACCCCATTATTTATTTCTAAGACTTGAGGGGGAAAGGTTTCTTTTTAAACATCCTGAATTTAAAAATAAATAAACTGAACAGGAAGACGTAGACAGTCTATCTCAATTGCTCTTGTGATTTTTCATTTTGTGGATTGAACTGATAAATTATCCAAAGTCACATCGTAATTTTGCCTAAGAAATGTAAGCATCATGGGATGTTTCTAAAATATAAGAGGGGCAATCTTTCATCCAGCCAGTTACTGTGCTGCTGCTATTCCTAATAGCAGCCAAACACCTGAACAAACCCAGTGAATTCCAGGCCAAATGGTTCTGATAACAGCAGATCTGGGACAGGATTGATTTAGTGAAATAACTCACTTAAAGTGCAGTTTAATAACTGTCCTTACTTTCAGTATTCCTCTTAGCTGAGGAAAAGAAAATGAAGATACATTCTCTTTTGATAACATAGTTTATGCTGAAAAAAAGTTTGAGCAAGTATTACATACATGCATAATTGAATAATACAGACCCAAAAGGCCTATCATTATAACCTGGGATACTGAATATATACTGAATTTCCATAGCTTACAGAAAAGAATTAATATTGTGTTTGTAAGTGTGCAGTGAGAGGTTTAGAAGTTGAATTAGAGTGGTTGATTTTTTTTTTTTTAAGTTTTAAAGTTGCTAAAGTATAGTTAGTATTCGGGAGAGACCCAAATTTTCTACAATGACCAAAAATCCAAAGTTGGCCACTTCTTGCTTACCCTGAGCAGCTCTGATTGAATCAGTACCTGGAAAAACTAAGATAATTCCTGTGTTTACACACTCCTTTCAAGCAGAGCAGGAGCAACATTTGAAAGGGATTAATAATCAAAAATTGAAAATCTACCATCGCTACACAAGCTTACCTTTTCATTTTGAACAGATCATAAAACACATAACACGGGCCAGACCCTAGTCCAGCAAGCGTTCGAATGCTAATTTTTAAAAATAGCTTTTATATGCAATTGCGCTCTTTTCAATAAAACAAAGATTTGTTTATAGCCACAATTTAATGAAGAACCTTTTCGAAGAGGAAGATCTGGAAACCAGGGATCTTATTTTTTCTCTTTTTCTTTTTTTTTTTTCCACCCCAGTTGTTTGTTTATTGGTTTAATTTTCCCTGAAGTAAAAATACACTTTGAAATGTAACATGTCATTATGTAATTTGTAGTAACAAAGTGCAGGCCCTTGCACAAGACAGCAAACAGGGCCGCTCCAGCTCACAGACAGTCCCCACATCCATTCCCCTCTCCCCATCTGATTAACAGCCTGTGTAAACATTCAGCCAACCAGAACCCCGGCCAGTGCACAATTTGGTCAGCCATAAAACTGCCAGCCAAGCACAGACACGGGGGTTTTATGCAGAAATCTTAATTTGGGGGAAATGATCAAAACCCAAGACAACATGGCCCCAGTGGAGATGGAGAAGGGCTGACCTATATTATCATTAATCCCCCCCTTCCTCCTCCATGTACCAGGGAGGGATGAGATCACCATTGAAGGTGAAGTGCTGAATAACATACCCCTGAGATGCAGGCTTGTGGAGTGAGTAGAGTCTGAAGCCAAACCCCCTAAAGGAATATCTAGGAGAAAAACATAAGCTTCTGTTTCAAGGAGAAATTTTAAATTGTCTGAGTTGTTTGGAAAAGGTCCGATTTTGACATACCCAGGATGGAGTCTGTCCATCAGCATGCTTTCTGTTGGTACAAGGGCAGCTAATATGTGTTCTGATTGCATAGAAATTAATGGAATTTATACAAAGGGTGTGTGTTGTTGACTTTTTTCTTCCCACAGTTGTCATTGCTTTTGGCAAAAGACTTTAGATCCTTCACAAAATGGAAAATTCAAAATGTTCAAAATTCAAAATGTAAATAATAATAATCAGCAAAAAAATATTTAATTCTTTTTTAAAGAATACTCTGATAAGATGGCTGACTTATTTTTTCTGGCTTAGGGCAATGTTTCATATCTCACTTTGGGGGCTATACGACACTCAATTTTTTGTAGAATTGAGTCTTTTTAAAAAATCCCTTTTAAAAAAAAAATGTGCTGGGAGCCATGGCAGTGATGGAATTAACTATAACAAAGACACATTGCCTTAGTCTGGTTCCTTCTCCTTAGTAGCTCTTGGGTAACTGGTCACTAACAGGTATCTGGGCTTCACAGCAATTGCTTATAATGTTCACCTTCGTTCTAGTCTCACTTCTTAATTTTGAACCTCTATTTTGTTTAAAAAAGAAATATGGTCAGCCATTTCATGATGCTCTTTAAGATTATCCACATCTTCTTTGGTGGATCTAATCATGCTCACAGGTGTTCACTATTGCCTTTCATAAGAATCTCCATGTTTTATTCTGGCAGGTTGTATGCTAAAGAAATTAATAACTAAACATAGTGTAAGCTCCAAGTAGAATGAGAAAATGGATACACATGTTGAATTTTTTTTTTTTCCAGGCACTGGGCAAACACTTTCTATTTCATTTCATATTCATGAAACCCTATGAGCTGGGCATGAGTGTTATCCCCTTTATTAAGGAATTAGGAAAGTGAGATACAAAGAGTCTCAGTAATTTGTCCCAAGCCATACAGCTAGTGAACGGCAGAGCTGGAGTCCTAGTCCGAGTAGCCTAATTCAAGACCCAGTTGACTTCCCCTTCTAGATGTGACATCATTGCCTTGGTCAGGAGGCAGCTTTGTCTCAGATCCTTAGAGCTGTTGCCAAGAGGCGGATGGGAAGCCCTCCATGATTAGTGCTCCTAGGTAGTAAGTGAAGTAGCCTGGTGAGTTGAACGAGCCTTAGTTTCAGAGTTTGAAAGCCATGATTCCATTACAAGTTAGTTGTGGCTTGGAAATGTTTAGTCACATCTCTAAGCCTCCGTTTCCTAACATGTGAAAAGGAGAAAATTCTGTGAGATTTAAACGAAATAACATTTTATAAGGCTTAACATATAGAAGGTTCCAGGTCTTCTTCTCTCCCTCCCAAGCTAATCAGCTTACAGCACCTTGTGATAAGCTTTCATCATTATAAGTTTACTAAACAACTTATAAAATTCTGTCAGCTGGATGTACCTTGATGGAAAGAGTTACCCATCTTAAAAAAATTTTTTTTTAAGTTTAAACAATATTTTGTTACTTTTTTTGTTAAACTCATTGGGTCACACTGAATTGCATGTGCTCTAATTCTGAAAATCAAGTTAGGCCTTCCACTCGTAAGTACTGTTAAAAGGTAGGCACTTCTGTCTTCACTCCAGAAAGTAGCAAGATAACTTCTAACATTCAGCATTCAAGAATGCTCATTTCAAAAATGTGTGGTCACTGCATTTGGGCAACTGTTTAATCAACAGGTTGAAGAAGAGCAGAGATGTCAAAGGCTCTTTCTCTGATAGAACATTTACAACTTGTGGTTGTTGGACCTTCTCTGTCACAATCTGTCTTCAACCAATTCTCTTTCCTTTTTGGAATAAGGGCAAATGAGTGTAAACTGTGACATGAAATACATCAGATAGTTACCCAAAATACTCTTCCAAATCTGTGAGTTATTTAACCTTAATCTATCTTGAAAACCACAATAGATTTCCACCTTCTTGAAAAGACAGAAAGCAAGAGGATATTCTAAATGACATTTTCAGGCTTACACATCTCTTTCAAAACATTTCAGAGTTTTCCCCATTTCATCCCTCCCCTTTACCCCATTCCGCCTTGTGAGTACTTGCATAGAGTAGGGCTTTAAATGCTTTTGATGATAAATGAGTTGTGAATGCACAGACAAAACCCTTTTTCCAAAGCCTCCTAGAGTAGAAGCATATTCTACTTCCTCTCAAAGACCCCAGAACTACCTGTGCACTGGCACAAACAGAAGAAAATTTTTATTCAAAAATTTAAGCTACATGAATCTGTTGAAAGGAGGATAGATACTTAAATGCAGTTTCAAATAACCCTCGCCTTTGAGATCATGTGTACTCACAGCCCAGTATTTGTACAAGATGAAATGATTTACAGAATCAAGCCTGGAAAAATTGGAGGGCAACTCCAAAAGGCAAGAACATGCTGCCGAGTCCATCATTCATCCTGCCAGGGAAACTTTTGTAGTCTCCAAACTGTTATGAGACACTGCTCTCTATCCAGGACAGAGAAATCATTGAAAAGGCAGGAGGTGTTTTGGCTGCACAGCCAGCCTGGAGAGCTGGAGTTCTTGGCAGGGCACTTCCACCCCAAAAGCAGACAGAGTCCTGGAAGGTCTCTCACGTAAACAAGGCAGGGAGACAGCTTCGGCTCTGCAGCGTGGCTCATCCTTTCCCAGATCAAAGCCTGCACCAGAGAGACAGCCCCACGGAACAGAGTGTCCTTTCTGGAACATCCAACTCCTGGGGAGAGACTTGAACTGGAGCCACAACCTTGCCACCTGTAACCAATGGCTTGGCGTGCAAAGGCTCTCACAGAGTGGGGAGCCTGAAGCTGCTCGAACAACAGATCAACGGAAAGATATGACAACACAGGCAAGAGAAGCTCCTACCTTGAAAACAGATCAGCTACTCTGAGAAAAAGAAAATGCATGCAGCCAACCCCAGCTCTCTAGAGTGTAGAAAGGGGGTGACAGTCAGCACAGGGTCGTAGCCACACTGTTTGCCTGGCTGTCCACTCTGCCGCCTACTAGCTGTGTGAGCTGGGGCAGGCTGCTGGATGTCCCTATGCCTTGGTTTCCTCAGTACGTACTCCATAGGCTTTAATGAATGACTGGCACATAAAAAAGCTCTAAAGATGGTTGCAATTATTATTTGAAGTCACACAGTCCTGGGTTTGAACAGGTTCTGCTACTCGGTAGTTTTGTGAACTTGGGGAAACAGCCATTTTGGGGTGACTTCCCCATCTGTAAAATGGAATTTCATCCAGCCCTGATGGTGTTGCCGTGGAGATTTGACTTTCTATGGCACATGGTAGGCATTCAGTATATGCCACCTCTGCTTATTATCATTTTTCCTGATTTCCAAAGGAGAAAGCCCACAGGACTGGTTAGATGGGAAGAAATACGGCCAGTAAAACTTAGAATCCTCTTAAACCCCCAAAGCTTCATCCATATGCAAAAGAGATACATCCCTGGGGATGATTGGGTCCTGGTGTTTTAAATACACAACTAATTTTATTTTAAGGGAGAAAAGGGAACCTGGAAATATTCCCAAATTTAACATCTGCAGGCAGAGAGGATGACGAAATGCATTAGTACTGTGGAATAACTTTCTCCCATCTTCTCAGAAAACATCTGGGGTATTACCCTCCCCTCCACTCATTCCCCCACCTCCCACTCCAAAGCTGACTCTTGGCTGACAGTTTATCAGAGATAAATGGAAACACCTGGGAACCAGATAAGGCCAACTGAGCATGATCAGCTGATGAGATCTTGGGGACGCATGCCACTCAGTATTTCTCTTTCCACACCAGGCGGGGTAGGAGCACCATCTAGCCTGAGACCGATGGCAGTGCTCACTTTCACATCCACTCTTTGCTTCATTCATTCCAGACAACCTCATGGGGTCAGCTGGCCCAGCTTCCTGCCTGAGATAAGTCAACACTGAAACCACCAGGAAGTTAGATTAGTTATTGATCCTGCTTTTAACCACTTACACCAAAAGACTCAGGACTAACTATATTTTGTTCAAATTTTTAATCACCTTTTCTTTGGTCAAACCAAACCCTTTCCAGCTAAAATTTCTCATCCCTAAGGAGATATAAGACCAAACATGCCTTTTGTACCCTGTCTTTTTTGTCATTCAAAAAAATATTTTTATTGCCATCTCCACTGTAATAACCTCCTCAACTTGAAAACTTTAAATCTCCTTTTCTTCCCATGTCCCTACCTCATCCTAGAGGTTCCATCTCTTTTAACCTTTCTTCAAAGGTCTTACTCGCCTTCCCTTTAATTAGCATGTTCCTTTTCTCTCAACTCACTCCAGCTTCTACACATCATTTAGAGACCAGAACTTGACACAGAGCTCTAATACTTGACCACAGATCTAGCTATTATTAAAGTGAGATAATTCCAGGGTGTGTTTCAGCACAGCCACTACCTGGATGTATGATCGCCAAGCAAGTTATATAACATTTCTGGACCTAAATTTCCTTAGCTGTAAAGTCATTTCAATCATAAAGAACAAGAACTGTGAATATGGCATTGGGGAGGCATACCAGCAGCCAAAGGAGACATTTTAGAAGAATTGAATTTAGAAAGACACATCAGAATTAGCTAGTTAAAGAGGAGAAGAGAAGAGGGCAATCCTACCAGAGGCAACTGCATGTACAAAGGTCCTGAGGCCCAAACTCCTGGACCAGTATGGCTAGATCCCAGAGAACAAGGGGAAGAGGGTTATGAAATGAGGCTCCTCAGAGGTACGGGCCAGTAGCATAATAATCCTTATAAGCCATGGTAAGGATATTAGTCTTTATCTTAAAGGCACTGGGAAGATGATACAGTTATAAACAGATTGGTTTATTTTTAAAGAATACTGACCAAAGAAAGGATTGGGCACAGAGTGGACATGGGGAGAATAGAAAGGCTCTGGAGGTAATCCAGGAGCGGGATTCTGAGACCTTGGACCATGGTGGCAGCTGTGAAGATGAAGAGACATGAACAGAGTTGGAAGTGAGAATCAGCGACCCCTGCTGAGCCAATGAACATGGCAGGGAAGGGGAAGGAAGTGTCAGGGATGGCTGCCAAGTGTCTGGCTCACTCATCTGTGGATGGAGGTGCTATTTATTGAGGGTCTGGAGGAGGAAGGAGTTTGAGGGAGAAGCTATGAGTTCAGTTTTGGGACATGCAGAGTTTGAAGCACTGTGAGATGGCCAAGTCGAGATGTTGAAGAGGCAGCTGGATTTATGATTGGGAGCTCTGAGGAGAGTCTAGGCTGGAGATATAAATTTAAGAGTCATCAACATATAGATAATAATTAAAACCATAAGCGTGGACGAGATCACAGAGGGAGGGTGTAGAATGTGAAGGAGAAGAGGGCAGTGGATCAAGCCTTGAAATTTTCAAATATTTAATAGCCGGGAGGAGGAAGATGAGCCAGGAAAATGACTGAAGAGAAGCCCCAGAGGTAGGAGAAAATTAGGAGAGTGTTAGGTCATGGAATCCACAGGAAAAGGTATTTTGAGAAGAGAATGTCAACAGCAAGGCTGTCACATGGGCTTATCCTAATGACCTAATCCAGGTGACATTCCTCTCGAACTTTCATGTTTATGTGCAGTCTTGGAGTTTTCCACCTTGGACTTTTGCCATTTTCCTGTGCACACTATGGCTTATTGATGGGTGTTGTGACCAGACTTTCTATCTAATACGATTAGTGTATGAACACTGGGTTACATCTCATTTATTCAGACACTTCAGGGCTATACAGAATGCGGTCAAGAATTAGTAAAGAGAGATAAAAGCAAAAAACAGAAAAACGTAATGATTATTGCAGAAGTCTGGTCACTGATATTTATGTATTTACTAGTAGGCACTCTTTATCTAGCTCTCACTTAGAATCTTGTAAGTTCTGGAAAAGTTGATATTTGGTTTTTAAATCCACTGTAAAATGGAAAAAACCTTGTGGGGAGGGGCTCGGGTGGAGGAAGATTAGGGAGGAAGATCGCAGAGGCTACAGAAGTTGTTACAGTACTGTCACTGGTTATTAGGAAGTAGATTAAAATCTACCCAAAGCAGGCAAAACAACAAAAACATTACAGAAATCGGAGTCCACTTAGTAGCATAAATATACCTAATACCTCAGTAATCCTTGAGGAAAACATCACAGTGTAATGCCTCACAATAACAGAGTAATCAAATAAATTTAAAATAAATGCTTGCTGCACTAAAATAGAACCAAAAAAGCCTATCATGTGGTTTTTCATGTTTTTCTGCCCCTTGTATTTTCTATTAACTGGTAGTTAGAGCTGGGAGCTCAATGGGACTCCAGTAGAATATTTTGGTAGGAATTTATCATAGGAGGAGATATGAACACCAGGTTATCCTGAGATGTTAGGATGGATCGGTGGCATCAGGTCCCGTCAGGCTTTTCATCTGTTATAAAGTTTCCTGTTGGCCTTTCACCAAGTGGGTTCACAGCCATTGATTATCATTGCCTAGATTTATTTTTATTTCATTAGGAGTTGAAAAATCCAGAATGTGGTGAACTCTACAGCAGAAATAACCTAGTGTCTGCAACAAACAAATTGCTAGGAGAAAAGGTGAAGGGGAACCTACAGATTACAAGAGGCTTAAGAGACACAATAACCAAATGCAGCGTGGAGGCTTTGTCCTGCTTATAAGTAAATAAACATTTATGAGTCAACTGGGAAAGTTTTAGCACTGACCCAAAAAGTGATTCTGTTAAGGAATTGTTATTTTCAGCTATGACAATGGGATTGTAATGGCATATTTTTAAAAGTCCTTGTCTTAACTGAGATAAGTACGGAAGTATTTACGGATGAAATGATACGATCTCTGGGATTTGCTTCAAAATAATCCAGGGGATGGGACCATGGGCCCTGGAGATGCTGGGGAAGTTCTGCTTGGGGAGAGATGAGATGAGACTTCAATACAGCTGGATGATGAGAGCCTGAGGATTCACGTGCCGTATACTCTGCTCTCTGGAAATGCTTGAAATGTCCCTTTAAAAAAGCTTTTAAAATAGAAGGGAAAAGAAAAAAGTCATTTCTTTTCACCTTGTTGTTCTGGAAGAAAATACTTCTAAAATGCTCTCTCCAGCAAGGTGGACAAAGCGGATTCTTTGGAAAGTCCGATGGTGAATACAAAGGGATATCAGAAGAGGGGGGGTGTCACAGGGTTCTGGACGTGTGACTCTCCATGCCTGTTATTGAAACGCCAAACTGGAGCGAGGGTCAGGGAAGAAAGGGTCACGCCTCAACAGAAACTAATTTCTAATAGAAGACACTCCTAGACTTCAGTTCAAGCTGCAAAACCCTGTGACCCTCAGACTGAGCACCCTGTGTGAAGGGAGGGCTCTGGGCCTCCACGTCCCCGAGGCTGAAGCCGATGCTCTTACCTTCTCCCTCCTTTGCACTGTGTTTCTCTGCCCCAGAGAAGTCACTTGTTCGTTTGTGAACTCAGCGTAGCAGTGAGGATTTGGGAAGCTGATGGCTGGGCCGGCAAGTTCAGGGGATCCCCAGCATCCGTTGGAGGCTTTTGCACCCCCCTGACCTGTATTTTCACTTACGCTGCTCCCTGAGTTCAAGAAGCTGATCACCCACTGAAATCTTACTCATCTTTTAAGGGCCATCTTAAATGCCACCAGGTGCACAGATCTTTTCCCAACCTGCTCATCAGAGCTAAGGGACCCTTCCTCTGATTCCCCCAGTTCTTTGCTTGTAGACCTTTGATAATATGTTAAGTATCTGCCAACTAGGCAGTTAACGCCTGGAGGGCTGGAATGTGTCTCCTTCAACTCTGTAGCCATCCCCCAAGCCACACCCTGTCCCCAGCCATCCTCTCCTGTGCAGAGTGGCCCTTGACCTTGCAACCCTCTTCTACCACTTGTCTCTCCCTTCCCATCCCCTCTGCCTCCTTCCTGCTTCCTCTCCTTTTCTATATGACCCCTTTCCTGCACTGCCTCTCTCTCCCCCAAGCCAAGAAGTGAGTGCATCAGGGGAGAAAAGGATCAATTTCACACAAGGGTCTCAGCCGTATTCTCGGGTTTTCCTGTGCCAGGCCATTTGGCTGGAGACTGCTGAACTGGATGAGAAATCTCAGCCCTACACAGGAGTCCTCAAGCTCCCACTGCCTCATGTGCCCATCGCAGCTTTCTGGATCAACAAACCCCTCTTTCAGTCAATAAACGCTTTGTGAGCTGAACAACAGATGCCACAGGGCCTAGAAGGCAAATAAATATGGTTATTCAACATTCTACCGCACTGTGTATAATTCAGGAAATTCAATTATGGTTTCCCCAGCAACAGTAACTGAACTTCAGGCCTGGTGCACAAGGGGTTGACCCTCACGCCTCCACATGTCGGGGACAGTGCAATCTGGCAGACTTAACAGTTGCCATTGGAAACGTTACTGGAGCCTCCAAAAGCCTGGGTTTCCAAATTTAAAGCTGTTTTTCAGCAGCTGGTATAAAGACGTGGGGAAAAAAGCACTAACATAATCTCACACGCGTATAGGTATGGAATGATTAAGCAACATAGGCACAACTCCAGATTCAGGATACATTTGAGGCACAGAATGGCAGAGCAGGACTTTCTTAGAATGTGAACTGTCAGGATGAGACCTGCCTGCTGCCTAGAGCAGGGTTTATAACCTGGAGTCTGTGATGTCTGTAAAGAGAGACTGGTGCCATAGTTGTTGGGAGCATGGATTCTGGTGCTGGACATGACCCCAGGCAAGGTACTTACCTTTTCTGTGCCTTAGTTTCCTCATCCATAAAATGGGGATGATGCCATTGGTAGACTACAGGGCGGTTTGGTTAGTTTGCCTTTGAAGCAGAGAGTATTATTGGACCTCTTGGTGTGATTTACTAATGACAGCTCTGAGCTAGTCTTCATGACCCCACTTGTAATTCTGTGCCTGAGCCAAGATCGCACTTGGAACATGTTGCATATGCACTACCTTGAGTTGATTCTTTTTTATTTTCTTAGCAAACCATATTTCTTCTTGCACTCCTCACTCCTCCGTGAACTTGAATTAAGCCCTCTCCCATCTAGAGAGCAAGGCAAGGGTTAGATTTTGTTTTGGAAAAGACTCACAAGCTCGCACGGCAGCAGGTTTTTCCACAGTTTGACAGTTCCAGTTCGGCTCAATGTTGCTGATTTATAAGACGCTGAGCTTATTGGCTTTCTCCCCTCTTCTCCCCCAGTCATTTCTCAATCGAGTCGCACTGGCTGGAAACATCTGAGAAAGAAATTTACTGAGAGATGCACAGACAGCTTATTCACATTCCAGAATTTCCAGGAGCCTTCCCCAGAGGATCCGGTGGTAGCCTGTTAACTCATGCACAACCCCTGGCCAGTGTCCCTGCCCCTCATCACCCCGCTCGCTCGTGCAGACAACACTCAGGCTCCCTCCAAACTCGGCTTCCTCAACTTCAATGCTAAGTGATGTAGCTAACACAGCACACGCTGTTCTCAAACCTCGCTTAGCCTCGCCTATGACAGCAGGACTAGACAGGGAAATATGCACAGAAGGTACCCAATGGATTTAGTGATTTAATTGTCTGAGCACTTAAAAATTCAGGATTAATGGCTGTGTAAGTGTGGTTGCTTCTTTCTCATTAACAGGAATCTGCTTTAAATAATTCATTTCAATAAAGACCCAATGGAGGCTCAGAAGAATGCCTTTGCGTGACTCACGTACCTCCTCTTTCTTTCCCCTTTCCTCTAGCCGGCCTCTCTCCCCACACCAGTTTGGTCTTAACATAGAAACCTCTAATCTGAAACCGGTGTTTCCCACTAAGCTCTCCATTTCTGCTTGAAGTAATTTGCAAGGGCCACTTTCTGCATCTTGTTCTCAGACGTGTCTTGGTCAATTAGTGCAATGTCACAGCCGTGTGTAGTTATTGTAACTCCAGCTGTGAGCTGTTAATAATAAACTTACCCACAGGACAATCGTGCCATATGGTTGATGGTCAATCAAGACTAAAATATGCATTAGGAAAAAAATGCTCCTGTCAACAGTGAGAGGGTATAGGTCATTGGTTAGGATGCTGGCTCGAAAGAACCGAGTGTGGGTTAATGGTGTACCGGAGGCATCCTTGCCTTGCTGCTACCCTACGATGTTTGTCCAGAGACACAAAAGCATGGTAACAAAAGTGACACAGCTGGAATCCGAAGACAAGCAGACAAAACATGGTGAAATGTATAATATGGGTTGGGGAATAGGGATTTGTTAAAAAGAAACATAGCTAAGATTCTTTACTAGGAAAAGGAGACAGATCTGCATTTTGGTCATGGGAAATGATCTGTGTACTACAAGACATATTTTATTTAATGGGAGTTTTGAGGCAAATAAAAACAAACTGATTTGTGGCAAATGAGTGAAGGAAGAGCAGTAACCCACTTGGGTAATTTCAGTTAACTTCCTCCCCAGGATCAAAGGGCTTTTGGATTATTTTTGTTTTCTTTTGAATTTTGGATGGGAGGTGGTGAGTTGGGGAGGCTCTTGGCAAACAGCTGAAACTTGACTTTTTTCCTAGCCACAGGCTGCCCCAGTAGAAAAGCAAAAGGCAGTGCCAACAAAGCATCTACTTGTTTCAATGGCAAAACTAATGCTTCTGTGTCAGTTTTACCAGAAATGGTAAAGAACCAGTGCAGAATGGTGTCCCGTAAAGTAAAAAACCATGCCAAATGTTTCATTCAGCCTGTGCTTTTTTGTCTGTTTTCTTGTTTGTTTAAGCAACAAGTTCTTAATACAACATCTATCACGGATATTTCTCTTGATAATACCCCAGGGGCCAGACCCTGAGCAGTGACCACTCTCCACACCATAGCAGTTCTCAGTCAACATTTTCTAACTGGAAGCCCAGGTTAAATCCGTTCATGCAAACTTTCCTTTGAATTTAAACACTCGCCACCACCTCCTAGGAAAGATCCTCTCTTCTTTCTCTACTTTTTTTTTCTCTATCTTTTTTTTCTCCTGGTTAAAAAATGGAATGATTCCATTCTTGCTGAGGTTACTTTTCCATTGAAAGGAGGAGGTATTTTTCCCCACTAAAAACAGAAGACTTTTTTAATGGCCATTTAAAGAGTGATCATGCAATAAGGCCTTATTAAAATCCCAGAGCCCTGTTTACTTGCTGTGGAGCCTGACTTGATTACCTGATAACGAAAGTGCTCTGCTAAACGATGGGACCTCAGGGTCGTCTGTCCTGAGGTTGTGCCCCCTTCAGGGGAAGCATTTTTTGTGATTACACTTTTGTCTTTGAGAAGGCAAACTATTCTTCTCCCTCCTCCATGGGAATCTCAGGAAGACTGCCCTGTCCAGACACACACACACACACACACACACACACACACACACACACACACACACTTCTTCTCTGCACCAGTTAGTTGGTTGTTAAGGGTTTACCGAATTTTCTGTCACTCTGGCTGTTTCACTAACTCAGTGGTTCTCAGCTGGCGTTGACTTGGCCCCCAAGGGACATTGGCAATGTCTGAAGATGTTTTTGGTTGTCACAACTGGAGTAGAAGAGGGGTACCTCTGACATCCAGTGTGTGGGGGTCAGTGATGCAGCCAAACATCCTACAATGCTCAGGGCAACCCACACACACCCACACACAAAGAATTATCTGGCCCAAAATGTCAACAGTGCCAAGGCTGAGAAATACTACACTGACTTGACCAACTTAACATGAGGTGATTTGGTAGATCTATGGATTTAGACTCAGATTGAAAGCAATGAGACAAAGGGCTACCAAATTCCTCTTTCATCATCTTCACCCCATCAAAGAGCTGGGCCTGATGCACGCCAATTCTGACTAAGCCAGTTTTCTCTGTGATTTTACAAAGCAGGGGTCAGCAAAATACAGCCTGATAGGGCTGCCATCTCTTTTTGTACAGACAACTGGTTTTTACATTTTTTTAATGGTTGATTAAAAAAGAATAATATTTTGTGACATGAAAATTATATGAAATTTATATTTCAACGCACACCAGCTCTGCCCATTTGTTTACCATTTGTTTACAAATTGTCCATAGCTGCTTTTGCAATATGGCAACAAAGTAGTTGCAACTGACTATATGGCCCCCAGAGCCTAAAATATTTAGTCTCTGGCCCTTCACAGAAAATGTTTGCTGATCCATAATATAAGACCTGAAGACCAATTACGTGGCCTGCACAGCAGAGTTGATGATTTTCTAGAGGTACCAAATCCCACAAGTCTATGGAATATGTACATAAATAATGTTGCATCATTTCTACATGTAGTACGCTCAGATGTCATCAGGTTGGTAAGGGTCCACTTAAATACAAGTTATTTGTTTTTCTAATTTTCCTACACATTATAACTTTCTCACCCCCAATAAAACTTTCATCATTGTGGGTTCAAAGCTGAGCTCTCATCTCAGTCCCCTCCCCAGCTTTAGCCTGAATTAGGGATAGGACACCAACAAGAGAAGACCAGAGAGTCTGGATTATCCTCCAATGGAATCCTTAGCCATGAGTGGTGGAGAGAAAAGCATAAGAGCACACTAGCCACACACTCCCACACTTCCCCACTGAGACTTACATTCTTTTACTCTTTCAGGAATGTTTGGGTACCCAACAAGACCATCCTGCTGAAACCCCAGCAAAACTGGATGTTTAGGTATGTTTGCACACCCTACACAGACACAAAGAGGTTAGATGGGACAGGATTCCATAAACACAGGAGTTGTTGCTGTTTAAACTCACCAATTTAATATCAAAATGAATGCAATTCAGAAACCTTGCCTGGCTCCAAAGGGTTAAGCACTCCCTCCACCACCACCCCCCACCACCCCCCCACACACACTGTAGCTTGGAGACGTGACATGGACACCCATAGGCGGCTATGCGAATCCAGAAGAAGGAGAAATCATTTCTGGACTTGGCAGTGATGATGACAGTGATAAGAGGAGAAGGAGGGCCTCATCATTTATTGAGGTGTCAGGAAGTATTCCAAGCACTTTATATAGAACCTGAAATGTTAATAGTATTCAATCCATTTTACAGATAGGAAAACTGAACCGCAAGAAGTAACTTGCCTAAGGGCACAGAGCTAGTAAGGTAGAAGAGCTAGGATCCAAACCACATCTGTCTGACTGCTCTTTTCTCAATGTTGAGGGGATATTTCATTGAAGAGGTAGGATGTGAAGGGGCCTGGAAGGGTGAATAAGAGTCAGATTGTCAGATTGGAGGGAAGAAAAAATTCTAAATAGAATAAAGAGATGGGAATAAGAGAACAGACATTGGAATGGGTATGTTATATTTAGGGTGGTTCAGAGATGAAATAGAGGGGTCTCTTGGAAGTACAGAGTTTGCACAGGGAAGGTACTACTGGAAAGGTCTGATTGGGCTCAAACATTGCCAGATGCAATCACTTTTAGGAATAGATCTTGCAAAATCTTGACGTTTGATGTTGAGGCTATATGGAAGAAATGTGCTACAGTCAAAAAGGTTACTGATAGGACAGCT
Organism: Aethalodelphis obliquidens; assembly: GCF_003676395.1. Classification (NCBI taxonomy): domain Eukaryota; kingdom Metazoa; phylum Chordata; class Mammalia; order Artiodactyla; family Delphinidae; genus Aethalodelphis; species Aethalodelphis obliquidens. Next base: position 49,796,770 of record NW_020837949.1, on the reverse strand, counting down.
TTATTCATAATAGCCCAAACTTGCAAGCAACCAAGATGTCCTTCAATAAGTAAATGGATAAACAAACTTTGGTACATCTAAATAATGGAATGTTATTCAGCAGTACAATGAAATGAACTATCAAGTCACCAAAGGAAATGGAGGGCCCTTAAATACATATTGCTAAGTGAAAGAAGTCAGTCTAAAAAGGCTACATGCTGTATGATTCGACTATATAAGATTCTGGAAAAGGCAAAACTATGGAGACAGGAAAAGGTCAGTGATTGTGAGGGGTTTGGAGACAGGCTGTGGGGAGGAATGAGTAGGTGGAGCACAAGGGAACTTCAGGGCAATGAGACTGTTCTTTGTAATACTGTAATGGTGGCTACACGTCATTGTACATTTGTCAAAACCCATATAATGTACAACACAAAGAGTGAACCATAATATAAACTGTGGACATTAGTTAATAATAATATATCAATGTTGGCTTATTAGCTGCAACAAATGTACTACACTAATGCAACATGGTAAAAAAAATAGGGGAAATTGGGGTGGATAGAAGAGAATGCATATGGGAACTCTGCACTTTTCACTCAGTTTTTTCTGTAAACCTAAAACTACTTGAAAAAAAGGATTAATTTTAAAAAAAGGTTTCTGGACTAGACCCAGATTCTACATCTTGCCCTGTCACTAACCAGTTCTTTGAGCAAATTGTAGCTCCTCTGGGTCTTATAGACCAAGAGGCCACTACATGGCCCACCACGAGTGGACATCCCATGACTCTGAGATAATGTACGTTGGCTGGATTTTCTCCCTTCATTGAAGCGTGAGAGAGATCCAATGTACCTGGGCCTCAGGTCCGTGAATGTTGGACCTGAGAGGGTTTGGATATTTTCATCAAGGGATCAGGATCCATGATATCACTTCCCTCTTGCACATGAGGTCATTTTGCATTTGGGGACCCCAGTTACCTATGTGTTTGTGGTTGTGATTGTTTTTTGTTTAGAACAGTTACCAAATCCCGACTTCTTCAAACATTAAAAAAGTGTGTTTTTCAGTGCTAATTATTTTGCAGTATGATAGAAACTGGCACCCACAAAATATGTCAACTTTAAAGGAGTAGGTGTGAGCGTTAGAATGTCTTCCTTCTGCATCCAGGTTCTGAGCTTATGCACTGAGCTGCCTGACAGAAAGTTGGCCTCTGCCCGCCTCCCAGCTGCCATGTGAATGACACCAGTGTGACTGGCAGCTCTCGGTGACCTGTGTAGATGTACTAATATTTATAGGCAGAGGCACCCTTTGGTGTCACTGCATCACCACTCACATCATTTTACTGTTGCATCCCTGCCCACTTCACGGAGCTATCCCAGATGAGGGTGAGGTCTGAGCTTCTATCACAGGTCTGGTTTTACCTTAATCCCTCAGTCATAATTATCCTTAGCGGTTCCAGCAGGCACCATATAAATAATAAAACCATCCTTTCAACATATTGCTCATGAAGGAGGTGAATGCAAATGCCAAGTTAGATGGCATTTATATAAAAATGTATGTTGGAAATACATATTGTTTTTAGACTGTGCCTAATTTTTCTGCTCACACACACATGGACATTTTTCTAACAGCTTGGGTAGAGAAATAGTATCACCAACTTTTAGTTGTGTGTCAACTTTGCATATACACAACTTAAACAGATGTGCATGTTTATAATTTTAAAGTTGCACATATGTAAAACATTTGATAGTGTATTTATTCGCGCTGTTGATTTATCTGAAAGACCCTGTATTTACATCTTTTAATTGTGTTATGTGGGATAGTGCCACATATGTTGTTTATGTATGTGACATGTGTGATGGGAAACCAATTGGCTAGTGGAAGTTCGTTCTTTATGGATTTTGAAAGTATTCTAGACCTAAAAATTATGTGCCACTGAGAAAGGGGTGAGGAATGGGGTGGAGGAAGCGGGCAGTGAACATAGATTGATTTCAAAATAGTTAATGAGGGTAAAAAATAAAAAGTAAAAAATACCCCCCCCTTCATATACATCAGAAAATTTGAGACTATTTTTCCCACTTGGGGAAAGAAAGAAGCTCTCTGTTTGTTGCCGGTGATGTGTGATGTCTGAAAGAGGGAGCAGCTTGGGCAGGAGCTGGGAGGTAGGCAGCCCTCTATGGAGCCTTCGTCCAGCACTTCTCAGCGAGGATTCCAGAAGGCCCAGACTGTAAATGCCTATATTGTCTCCCTGCTCTGCAGCCTCGGGCAGCTCAACATTTTGCTTGGTCAGTCCACGGATGTTTTCTTCTTGCATCCAAGATTTCAGGTTTTCATACCCACTTTGTTCGGAAAAATTTTGAAATCAGAAAGGATGTGGTCTGAAGTGTTGAAGTGTTTAGCCACATATGGAAGACACAACTCATAGAAATGAAGTGGCACATTTATCAGGTCTCAATGGGAGATTCTCAAGTTTAGGGTCCAGGACAGATTTATTTAAGTGGCACTGGCCAGAGGTTCCTGAACTTCATCCTCTTGATGCCCGTGGGTTGTTTCTGTTTTTTCACCCTCCTCAAGGTGCCTCTCCCCTTTAGCACAGATTATGAAGGCCACTCACAATTCTGCTATTTTCTCTCCTCTTTATCAGTCATTTAGGCTTATGAATCCAGTAAACAGCCACCAAGACTTAGATCACATGTTGATGGATTCTCTTGTCTTTCCCTCTGCTGGTTTTCCACAGCTTTGGGGCAAATGATCCTCCCAAGTGAGACACGCTTGTGCACTGAACAGTGTCCCTAGGCAGTGCTGGTAACATTCCTTAGGTCATATCAAGTCGTTCTGGAAAAACCTGCTGTACGACTAATCTTCAAATATAGAAAGTAGAGACTCTCCGTTACTTATAATTGCCCTCTACTTTCAATTCCAATGGACATGGAAACAAGACTAGGAGAGTTTCTCTTCCACTCTGTAGAGCTGCACCAAGTGGCCAGATCAGTGCAATGGGCAGAGGAGGAAAAATGCCTTTACCTCTAACTTCCACCTTGAACATATTTATTCTGGTTAAAATAATCAACAAGGGCAGCTTTAAGGTTAAAGATAACTGGGAGAGTTCATACACACAGGAAATTGAGGCCTCACCCGGTACCTTCTGGCAGATCCCCTACCTGCTCCTCAGTTGCAGCCGGGAACATTCCCCACCCCCAGCCTGGACCAGGACCGAGGCTCCCCTGTGGAGGTGCAGTGTCACAAAGCCATGGCTGTGTACTCCCAACATTTAGAAAAGCCAGCAGGCGAGCTCTGAGCTCTCTGGTCAAGACGAAGTACACAATGGGAACCCCCAAAATGGAAAGGGACAAGGGACATCCAGAAGACTGTCGGAGCAGCATATTTCAGTCAATGTGGAAAGACTGAGTCAGAAGTAAGAGAACATAGGATGAAGGAGGAGGGATGTATGCTGCAAGAGAAAACTATTATATTCTTGTTCCTCCTCTGTTGCTTCACCCTGTCAAAGGTGAGATTTGCAAAGAAAAAGAAACGTAGAGAACCCCATGCAGAGAAAAGGGGAAAATAGGAGAGGCCAGTCCCACTTCTCCATCACATACAAACATCACCACCACCATCAGTCACTACTATGGAAGTTTATTTTCCCTACACCTTTCAGGAGAAAGGGAAAGCTTTACCTAAATGCAAACTTTTAAATCTGGGGGAAGGATAATCCTATATATTGTTGGAGGACTACATTTCAGCTTACAAACAGTGTTGATGATGAGCACTGTATCCAGAATAGCTAAGGTCTGTGGAAGTATATGGTTAATGGTACTCTGGCTCTGTGCTTGGCCTGTAGCTTACAGATGGAGTGAGCCCACTCCTGTGAGTTTGAACACACTGCTAATCTTTGTTGAGGTGGGAACAATCAAGTCCTCTCCCTCTGCCATCCTGGAAAAAGGATCAGAGTTCTTTCCACACCATTTTATCCGAGAGTTTCCACTTTAATCCTTGTGCCTTTGCTGCCTCATCTGGATTGCAAATAACTTCCTACTTTTTCAACTTGTGCCTCAGCATCTTCGGCTCTTTGCTGCCCCACCAGATCTCCCCCTGCAACATCAATCTGCTGTCACTCACATTGTCAGAGATGGCATCAGGAGAATCAATTGCAGAGTCCCTTATCCTGCCTATCTCTGAGAAGTCCACGAGGCGAGCTCCCCAGGACCCTGGAGATGCACTGTGGACAGGGGGAAATGCTGAGTGCCTTATTCTCCTCTCGGAGTTCCAGAGTACTCATTAGTCCGCAATAAAGGTCTTGAGACTTCTCACCATAAAGCGGCCTGCTTAATGTCTATAAATCAGTGTTGCACAAACTTATTTTAGAACCCCATCTTTTGAGTCATGCCTTCTACCATTTTGCAGAACTGCTGTTCTGAGGAGCATGTGTCAGGAGATGTCGCTGATCCACATGGTGGGTCTACCCAGGATCCAACTGCTTGTTATGTGCCATGCCTCAGAAAACAAGCTCACTCTCTACCCTCTTTGCCTTCTCTTCAACCCACAAGCATACAGCAGCTCCTGGTAATGCTCAAGACACAGACCTGGAGTAACCAACCCTGAGATCTCAGCCCCAACTACTCACAGAACTTCAAGAGGTTCCTCCTGTCTGCTTTAAAGTGTCAAAGACTGATGGTTGTCCTGCAAAATTATTTCTCCCCTTCTTTAATAAAAGAACTTCTAATTTTGGGCCGGTCATGTAGCCACTCTGAATAAAACTACAGTTCTCAGCCTTCTTGCAGCTAGGTGTACAGCCATAGGTAGTTCTGTGTGCAGCACCTAGGAACTGTACTTAAAGGGAGCATGCTCTTCTTCCCCTTTTTCTCCTCTCTCCTTCTGGAATAAGGATGCAATGGCAGGAGCTTGAGCAGCCACCTTGGGTCATGTAGTATAAGTCACATGCTCAGAAGGAGACTGGTCCCTGACACTGTAGAGTGAGATATCAGGTCCAGAAGGACACATCTGGGTTTCTTTAATGGGAAGTAGTAATAGAGTTTTTTTTTTAAGTCACTGTTATTTTAGGGTTTCTGCCACCTCATCAGAATGTAATTCTAATTCCTTTGGCTCCTCTCTTCAGCTAACCCCTCAGATCTCTCAAGGATAAACTAAAAGCCCAGATTACTTCCTAGAACAACCTCTCAGAAAGTCATCTTGACTGGGAACAAGTTAGCATCAGGATGACCCCACTGGATCTCTCTCTGGAGATCGAGTCTCTCTGCCCCCTCTATCTGGACTCTTTCCCACACAAGACCTTTTACAAGGAGAACAGGAGGTAGGAGTTGGCTGGGCAAACATCCACACCACAGTGATTAGCACATCAGCCAACCAAGCCTGGGTGGTCTAGTCTGAGTGGCCATATGTTTTCCCACTCTGCCCCAAATAACCATTCCCTGAGTTGGCCGAACTTTTGGTTTTCATGTGTTCACTTGGCTACATTTCCATCCACTGTTAGTGCTTTCCCCACATGAACTGTCCAGTTTATTCATTAGAATATACACATCACCTATTCGGATGGACTACAGCATGACGTGGTTCAGATTCGACTTCAAACAACTTCTAAATGAATCCTGATACTCCAATCCACCACCGTGACCCTGCCAGTCTACTCCATGTTTAAATCCGTAATGCCAAGGCTATTAATTCAAACAAAGGCAAACCTTGGACTGTCACTCACAGACACTTCCTGAGTTGGGTGAGCCCTAGGCCAGTGATCACTGGCTGAATTTGGTTCACTGAGAGAAACCAAAGTATCATAATGTGCATGCAACCCAATGTATGCACTTGAAGTTGCAATTAATCTACTTTCATATCTGTTTATAAGATACATGAACAATAGAGGTTAATTATATATTGTGAGGGTGAAACTCTGAGTATACACAAGTGTTTGGTTATAAATCTTTTTGTTTATACCTTTATTATAGCACTTATCCAATGCCTGGGATTAGATAGAGTTAAAGGTGCCTGCTTATCCTCTGCCACTAGACTGCAAATGCTTGCAGCACCTTTGCATCCCCTGGGTCCCTAGCTTACTGCAGCAATTCAGAAAGTGCCAGTGTTTTGGACTCAGACAGCCTTGGTTTTGAACCTTGAATAGTAGCTGTGGAACTCCGAACAAATTTCTTAATCTTGCTGAGACTCAATTCCTGATCCAAAAAAAGGGGATAATAATACATTCCTCTGAGGTTGTGTTGAGCATTAGATAGTACACGAAGCTGTCAGTAAACGGGACCTGTGATTAAATCACAGTGACAGACTATTAAGTGCTCAAGAAATACCTGGTCAAATGAAGTTTTTGAGAAGCAAAACCCGATCTTCCTAATCTATAAATTCTTCTATACATCACTAGGTCTCCTCTCTAAGACATTCATAGATTTGTTATTTATTTGGCCAAAAAGTATAAGATTATGCTATCTGCCAGGCACTGAGGCTAGAGACCCTGAGATATGTTTGACATGGCCCTTGCCCTCAGGGTGCTTGGAATCTAGAAAGGGGATAGATAGGGAAACCATTAAGTGCTGCAGAATTATAGATGCCATGCTAGAAGTGCTATAGAATTCAGTGAGTGCCCAAAGAAGGGGGGCATCAGCTCTACCTGGGGATCAGGATGTGAAGATAGCAAAGGTACAAAAGTCTTCAAGGAAGAAGGGATTTCTGAACTGGGCCTTGAGAAATAAGTCAGCATTTGTCAGGAAGACCATCCTCAACACAAGCAGCAGAGGGAGCAAAGGCATGGGGAAAAGTGCATCAGGCTGGTTTTGGGGGATAATTCCCCTGGCTGAGGGTCAGCGGAGGAGCAGAGACCAGGATGAGAGTTGGAGTTGAAAATAGACCACAGGTCACCAGGGGACCTTAGCCCTCATCCTACAAACAGCAGGGAGCTCACCACAAATGCCAGTCACTGCCCAAGAGAGAAGGGCAGAGGTACCAAGAGAAGGGACCGTGGCCCCAGGAGCACCAGGTTTACTCATATCCAGAGACGATGGAGCAGTTGTCCTCACCCACCTAGGTTGTAGGGCCCTTGCCTGGTGCATCCTCTCAAATCCCCAGCAATATCCCATGTTCTGGTCTACCCCATCCCTCATCACACATCATCCACTTGGGGTTTCTGTTTCCTCAGGAGTCAGTTCTCAGCTAGATGATGGTTAATGATCTAATTTTTTAAATCCCACATATCATATCAGTACCTATCAGTTTGTTATCTATTCAAGTTACATATTTACATTTAAACAGGGACTTTGTGGGTAATGCTTTAAACCAAATGAATAAAAACCCTAGTGATAGAATTTCAAGCACTCTGGCACTTGCATGAATTTTTACACAAGAAAGTGGTGTTTTGCCACTAGATATGGGCTGTGAAATCAACTACTTTCTTGGTGTTTGACCAGCAGAAAAGTCTTCAGGGAAAAAAAATTGCCTGTACAAAGGCTGAGAAAACATACGGTGATACTTATAAGTTCAATTACATACGCTTTTGACCCTATCCCAGTGAGTAGCATGTGATAGCTCCTTAATACATGATGAAAGGGAAGGAAGCAAAGAGGAAGGAGGGGAAGAAGAGAGGGAATGAGATCTAATCCATAATCTTTTTACATGGCTTCTAGCATGAAACTTGGTGACTAAAAACAGATATTTTTCTACTCCTAAGGGGGCAGAACAAGAAACATAAATATCGGCTTTATTGCCACTAACCGTTTTATCCTAAAATTTGAAATATTTGAGCGTACAGAAAGCTTCATTTTGGATGCTCTTTATTGGATGCATAGGTCTATGTTTATAGAAAGTTTTAATGGTTGCAAAGTCAAATTGTAAAAATGATTCTTTTCTTTTTAGAGATCTTGATATATCATGCTGCATTCTAATAAAGTTTTCACTACTGGCTATAATGTAGATTATAATACTAATGTTTCCCATGGGATCAAGCAATCAGAACTCCTCTGGTAAATGTCCTAGAGTTAAGGTTAATGCACCAAAGAGCTGTAACTCACTGACACTTAATACTGGCTGATGCAATATGAAAAATGTGGTAGCAAATACAGGCCACTGAAAAACTTTTCTTCAAGCTTTGGAGTCCAAGCAATTCACAGAATATTTTCTCCTCATACTCTGAGATCAATGTGGTTCTGACACCTTCCTCACAGATACACCATGATTTTGAAAATACAACAAAAAAAGTCACGGAAATAATGGTATTATCGTTTAATGGGTCCTTCAGACGGTAATATTATAACAAGAAATGAAACTTGAACTCTTTGAACTGACTTTTTCAGGAAAGCACTTTCAAACCCTTGAAAGGGAAACATCAAAGTTTGAAGGGCAGATATGAAAAAGGCTCCCCCTCTTACACCAATGTGACACAAATTCAACCTGACACACATTTATAGTGAATTTTGCACACCAATGAAGATGAAAAGGGAAAAGACGCGTGCTTGTCCTCAGGGAACTTATTACGATTATCTTTCAGCTGATTGAGACCTTTTTTTCTGAATTATTATTCCATTCTGTCCTCTGCCTATTCCAAAAGGGACTGTATGGTGCATGATTTTTAAAGGTATTCTTTTAAGATGCTCAACCTCTTTCAGGATAATAGGAAACACAAATTGTAACTATTATGAGAAAACATTTTTTTCACTAGTTTGGCAAGCACCAAGAAGTTTAAAAACAGAATGTGTTGGTAAGAGTGTGGTACCCTCATACATTTCTGGTACCAATTGAAAGAGGTATGACCTTTATAGTATACATATAGCTGATTCACTTTGTTGTACAGCAGAAACTAACACAACATTGTAAAGCAATTATATTCCAATAAAGATATAAAAAAATACAGCAGTAAATTAAGATGAACAGTTTCCATACTGTAGAGTATAGACCGTTATCATTAATAAAGGAATTTTAATTTTATTTGTTTATTTTTTGCGGTACGCGGGCCTCTCACTGTTGTGGCCTCTCCCGTTGCGGAGCACAGGCTCCGGACGCGCAGGCTCAGCAACCATGGCTCACGGGCCCAGCCGCTCCACAGCATGTGGGATCTTCCCGGACCGGGGCACGAACCCGCGTCCCCTGCATCAGCAGGCGGACTCAACCACTGCGCCACCAGGGAAGCCCAGGAATTTTAATTTAAAAGAAAAAAAGCAACTTGGTAATATTTACCTGAATTTCAATGAATATACAAGCTGGTGCAGCAAAGTCGCTTCTAGAAACGTATTGCCCTTTACAAGTACTTTATTCAAATGTAAAATAATGTATGGTAGGTATATTTATGGTACCATTACTGTAACAGCAAGAGATTAAAAGCAATCTGTCCATCAATAGGGGATGCTAAAATAGGCACACCATAAATTAATAATAAGACACTATAATGACTGAGGAAGCTCTAGATGAGCTCATATGGTATCAGAGCCCAGATATATTTCTAGGTGAAACAAGCAAGGCATAGACAGAATATATGGTGTATTCCTATTTATGTTTAAAGAGGTGTGTGTGTGTGTGTGTGTGTGTGTGTGCGCGCGCGCGTGTGCGTGCGTGTGTAGAGAGAGAAAGAGATTATGTTACATAGACATAAAATATCTCTGGAAGAGGACACCAGAAGTTGGAAACAATGATGTGGGAGAGGCAGGTAACAGGGTGGCGGGTGACTGGGGTGACAGGGAGACTTACTGTTCGTTATATACCTTCCTCCTGTATTTTTTACGCCATGTGCATGTATTACATATTCAAATAATTAAATTTAAAAAGAAGCTTTCTAGAAGGGCACTCTTTTAGACCAGAGATCTGAGGGAGCAAGCACACCATTGGGTTAGTCACTTCTACAAAGCCTTGCCACTTTTGAAGTTCATTCAAATTGAAGGAGCTCATTCTGGAATATGTATTCTAAAACTAGATCTATTTTAAATTTTTTTTATTGAAGTATAGTTGATTTATAATGTTTCATGTTTACGGCAAAGTAATTTAGATATATATATTCTTTTTCAGATTCTTTTCATTATAGGTTATTATAAGATATTGAATATAGTTCCCTATGCTACACAGTAGGTCCTTGTTGCTTATCCATCCTGTACATAGCAGTGTGTATCTGTTAATCCCAAATTCCAAATTTATCCCTCCCCACCCACTGCCTCTGGTAACCACAAGTTTGTTTTCTATGTCTGTGAGTCCATTTCTATAAAACTAGATCTTTACAGAGAGTATTGGAGTGGCTTTCCAGGGGTCTTCAGGACTCACTTTTCATGTCAGCATTTTGGTGAGCATGTGTCTCATCCCTGCCTCTACTGTGACCACTTTGAGACAAGGCTCTTTCCTTGGATTCCTGCATCCATCAGCACGCTTAGCAAGTGCTTTGTGCTCACTACGCATTTGCGTGCCCCACTGCTTTTCTTCGCCCATACTTTGTGCCATCTCCATATGCTCAAACCCCATTATCCACCCAGAGGATCCAGAGGCCAACATCACAGCCTGTCCACCTTGGATGTTTTCTCCTGCTACTGCTGCTGATGAATGTGTCTCTATGTTACAGGATACCTCATCCGTAACATTTTTTCACACGTTTATTGAGATATGGTTGATATACAAAAAATTCATGTTTAATGTATATAATTTGATGAGCATGGACAAATACCTACACCCATGACATTATCACCATAATCAAGGTAATAAGTATATCCATCACCTCCAAAGTTTCCTTGTGTTCCTCTTTTTGTCATAAGAATGCTTATTAACGTGAGATCTACCCTCGTAACAAAATTGAAATGCACGATACCATGTTGTTAACTTCAGGCACTATGTTGTACAGAAGAGCTCTAGAATACGTTCATCTTGCATAACTGACACTTTATACCCACTATCAACTCCCCATCTCCCCCTCCCCGCTGGCAACCACCACTTTATTCTCTGCTACTGTCAGTTTGACCATTTTAGATACCTCATATAAGCAGAGCATGCGGTATTTGTCCTTCTGAGACTGGCTTATTTCACTTAGCATAATGTCTTCCAGGTTCGTCCATGTTGTTGCAGATCCCATCAGCAGATGAATGGGATAAAGAAAATGTGGTATATACATTCAATGGAATATAATACAGACTTTAAAAAAAGGAAATCCTACCATAGTACTTTTTAATTGCAGTTATTTACATGTTCACCTCTTCAAGTGGAGTGTGAGCTCTGTGAGGAGAGATCTATTCACCTTTGTTTCCCCACAACAGCCGTTCAGTAGAGATGTTTAATAACTGACCATTGGTTGACGAGCCCCCTCAGAGCAGGCGCACCTGACTCCATACCATCAACCCTCACTGTTCATCAGGGCCCAATCTTTGTCTTTTGTGTGGAGAGCTTAATCCATTTACATTTAAAGTAATTAGTATAAGAAAAGACTTCTGCCATTTTGTCATTTGTTTTCTTTATACTTTCTACCGTTTTTGTCTCTCATTTTCTCTATTGCTGCCTTCTTTGATGTTAAGTTGATTTTTTTGTAGTGAGCGATTTTGATTCCCTTCTCACTTCCTTTTGTGTGTATTTGTTAAGTGTTTTTTTATGGTTACTATGGGAATTACATTTAAAATCCTAAACTTATAAAAATCTTGTTTGAATGGATACCAACTTAACTTCCATAGCATACAAAATCTCTTCTCCTGTAAAGCTCTGTTCTCCCTTTATGTCACAAATTACATCTTTCTATATTGTGTGCCCAATAACGTAGATTTATAATTATTCTGCATGCATTTGTCTTTAAGTCATGTAGGAAATAAAAAAGTGAAGTTGCAAAACAAAAAAACAAAAAACAAAAATTCTCTCTTAAAACTGCTGTCTCTCTGCCACATGAGGACACAGCAAGAAGGCAGCCATCTGTAAGCCAGGAAAAGAGTTGCAACCAGAACCTGGCCAGGCTGGCACCAGGATCTCAGACATCCAACTTCTAGAACTGTAAGAAAGTACATCCCCATTGTTTAAGCCACCTGGTCTATGGTATTTTGTTCTGACAGGTGGAGCTGGCTAAGACAGAGCTAAGTGGTCCTCTGAGCCAGTGTTCTTATTTTGTACAGAGATCCAAAGGGGCACAGAGCAGAGCCGGGATCAAAACCCAGCCAGTCCCCTAACCCACAGCCCACAGCTCTAGCAAGTGTAACAAGCTTGCCAAATATTGCAGAATGAAAGAAACAGCCCAAAGCAATAGGTGTATTTTTCTTAAACATGTCTGTACCTTTAAATTTTTTTAATCCTAGCTTTGAAATAACAAACTGAAGGTCCAAAGGAACTGCCAACAAGGTGTGAAATTGAGAATCTGGCTTCAAAGGCTTCCAGGGATGAGGAGAGAAAGGGAGAGGCCTGACTGTTTGGTTATAACAATGACATAGTTACAGAGTTGTGAATCATGCAAAGGAGAACAGACAGCAGGATTCACAGCTTCATGTGATCTCTTGTACCTGTACGCAAAAGTGCATGAACTAAAGCATTTCAGAGCTTCACTTTAAAATGCTGTGACACGAGTATGGGGTTTTACACCTCAGAATGGGCTTGCATATACATACTCTCACGGGATCCATACAACGAACAGCACAGGAATTAGCATCTCTGTGGAGCCCATGACCCCCTTGAGTCTTAACTTCCATAAGTGACCCACTGCTGAGTCACACAGCTGCTGAGTGTTGGAGCTGAAACTTGAATACTGTGCATGTATGTGTGTGTGTGTGTGTGTGTGAGAGAGAGAGAGAGAGAGAGACAGACAGACAGACAGACAGACCGAACAGAGACAGAGAGGGAATGAGTTAGGGTAGGGTTGATCCTACTTCACTACATGCTCTAGGACTGTACTCCGAGAAGTCCCACAAATATTCTCCATTAACTGGTAGCTGAATGAAAACTAAAGTACTAATGAGAGCCCTGAGTTTTAGCTCTATCACCAATTCACTGTTGACTTGGGCAAGTCACTTAACCCCTAGTTCTCTGTTTCTTCAACCATGAAAGAAGTGGGTTAAATAGTCTTGTCTTTGATTCTCTTTCAATTCAGACAATTTGTGATTTTCCACAATTAATCATGGTTAGACATTAGATATATGTATAAAATGGATAACTAATAAGAACCTGCTATATAAAAAAACAAATAAAATTCAAAAAAAAATTCATGGTTAGACAAAAGATCAGGCCAAATCACTTCCAAACAAATTCTGATCCCTGGACCAGGTCTCCAGGAGGAAGACATTATTCATAGTGAAACTTCTCCAGCCTCTGCAGTGGGCAGGTAGAGGCGGGACCTGCATCTGAACTGAATGCTGCAGGAACTGAAGCCTGTCCTGCCATTCTAGTTAAAAGACTCAGCCTTAGCTCTGCACCAAAGTGGTCAACATGGCTCCAGAGGTAAATTGAAACCAAGTATGCAGAAGATCAAAAGCTTTACTCCGTGGAGACCCACAAAAGGCACATTTCCCAGACAGTCTTCCCTATGGAATTTAAGATCTCCTGAGATCCTTCCTAATTTAGACCCCAAACACTAGTAATTTCAGGCTGGCGACTGCCTTAGATTAACAAATACCCAAATCACAGTAAACCAGAAAACATTTCAGCACTGAAGATCCCTTTATCATGGCATCATCTATATTTATTAACAGTATTTATTACTAATAAAAATGGAGAGTGTGAGAGTTTAATGTGTCATTCCATGAGTTTTTGTCTTTAACACAGACTATTCTTAATCAAGTTCAAAAAATTTCCTCAGTGGCTCTCATGTCTTTAGAGAAATTAAGAACACCCATCAAGAGAAAGACTTTAAACCATGTTTTCAACAAGTGAGAAATTAACTCATTGTCAAGATGAGGTTAAAAAAAATAATTATTAGGATATATTAGCACTGGTTTTCAAGTCCCATATTATAATTCTTATATTCTGTATTAATTCATATTTGCACATAATATGGAAATTTCCAGGACTCTCAACCAATAGACTTCCCTTATCAGCAGATGTACAAAAGGAGGATAGCAGGAAAATTCACTTGTCAGAGGAAATGTAATTTGAGACTAAGATAAAGGTTTCCAATTCCAGCATTAAAGTACCAGTTTTTGCGTTTCCAGTGTATTCTCTACAATATTATTAACCTTTACTTGATGTTCATACTAAACAGTGAAATCTGTGAAATGACAAGTTCAATATGCAAGTTATTTCTTCCCAAACGCATTAAACTATATAATAGCTATTAAAAACATTCAATTCAGAGCCCCTTAAAATTATACATTATGCACTTACACAATGAGCTGATCTGTAACTTTCAAAGTTTGTTGGCTGTCACCTGGGTTTCATTAATCATCCACTTATATATGCTGAGTTGATATAGATACCAAATTAATATATATACAATATGAGTGTTACACAGTTCCTACCAAGATAGTCATCATAAGGTAGGAAGGCAAACATTAGAATTAAAAATTATTGGACTTCCCTGGTGGCACAGTGGTTAAGAATCTGCCTGCAAATGCAGGGGACGTGGGTTCAATCCCTGGTCTGGGAAGATACCACATGCCGCGGAGCAACTAAGGCCGTGCGCCACAAATACTGAGCCTGCACTCTAGAGCCCGCAAGCCATAACTACTGAGCCTGTGTGCCACAACTACTGAAGCCCACGCGCCTAGAGCCCATGCTCTGCAACAGGAGAAGCCACCGCAATGAGAAGCCCGTGCACTGCAAGAAGAGTAGCACCCGCTCGCTGCAACTAGGGAAAGCCCATGCGCAGCAACGAAGACCCAACACAGCCCAAAAAAAAAAAAAAAAATTATCGTAATGCAGTTAGTGACACAAAAGAGATATGTGTAAAGCACTAAGCAGGGCAGAAGACAAAGCACTTAATTCTGTTAGGGAAGCTTCCAGGAAGGAATAGCATCTGACTTCTGGTACTTGTTAGCTGTAGAATATTGAGAAATTACTCAACCTCTCTAAACCATACAGAGTGATAAGCATTCAGTGATATGATGTATCTGGAACAGTGGCTCTCAAACGTTTTGGTTTCAGGGCCCCTTTATACTCTGAAAAATTATTGAGAATCCCAAAGAGTTATGTGAGTTAGATACATCTGTATTTATTGTGTTAGAATTTGAAGTAGTTATTTATTGTTCATTAAAACAACAATAATAAACACATGCTAACATAAAGTACATTTCTATGAAAATGATTATATTTTGCCCCCAAGAGAAAGTTTATTAAGTGAAATAAGTCAGTCTTAAAAAAATAAATACTGGATAATCCCACTTATATAAGGTACCTAGTGTAGTTAAATTCATAGAGAAGAAAGTGAATGGTGGTTGCCAGGGCTGAGGAGAAAGGGGGCAATGGGGTTATTGTTTAATGGATATTGTTTTAGTTATGCAAGATGAAAAGAGTTCTAGAGATTGTTTGCATAAAAATGTGAATGTACTTAACACTACTGAACTGTACACTTAAAAATATTTATGATTGGGCTTCCCTGGTGGCGCAGTGGTTGAGAGTCCACCTGCCGATGCAGGGGACACAGGTTCGTACACCGGTCCGGGAAGATCCCACATGCCGCAGAGCGATTGGGCCCGTGAGCCATGGCCGCTGAGCCTGCGCGTCCAGAGCCTGTGCTCCGCAACGGGAGAGGCCACAACAGTGACAGGCCCGCGTACCGCAAAAAAAATAAATATATAAATACTTACGATGGTAGAATTTTGTTATGTGTATTTTATCACAATTAAACTTAAATTTTTTTTAAGTTTAGGAATGGTATAGTTTTACAGTGTTGCACATCTAATTTTTTGTCTAATTTAATGGAATACAGCTGGGCTTTCATATCTGCTCCTACATTCAATCTGTTGCAATATGTTGTTTTGATTGAAGTATATAAAGAATATCTAGCATCATGGTTAAGTGTTAGAAAAAGAAAGAACATTTTGATAACTTTATCAGATAACTGTGGATCTTCTTTGATACTACACCAAAACTCAGTAAGTGGTAGTTTCTTAAAGGTTTGTTATGATGTGGAATCTGAAACTATACAAATTAACTTTAGATACTCTGTTACATTATAATCCATTTTCTACTTGAGCTTTGAACGAAGCTTTTACCCATACATGAGTTTTTTGAACATCAAGCATAGGTTATTAGGGAAATATGGATTCACTAAGTTATGCATTCTTCCAAATGTTGACACATTTAGTTTTACAATATCAATAAAATACATGTTATTAACACCTCTGATGTCATCGGGAATGTCTTTAAGTATTCTGAAGCTATTGAGCTGACAGTGGTGAATATGTTTTCCAAAATTCTAATTTTCTCTTGAAAGCTCAAGTTTACTATTAGTCATAAATACTATCAGTGATTTCCTCGACACAATAAGCTTACCTTGTTTATTCTTGTAAAAAGATCTACTAAATATGTCAACGTTAACTATCAGTTTATTATTCCTTCAAGTGAAAATGGAGCTTTGTGAAAGCAGTAACTATTCAGTTCACAACTCAAACTGTCGTGCAAGAGTTTTCCTCAAGACAACCACCGTATTCCAGGGTGCAGGAGAAGGGCTTTATGCACATGGCCCAATTTGTCTTATGGAATATTAAAAAGACGTGTACTTAAAGGTCAAGATTTAATAAAATTAATAATTTTTTTACTCCTTCATTAAGGACGTTCTTAAGTGAAACTGGCTTTTCCCCCGTGAGTATATGGCGGTGAAGAACACAAGGGCCACTGGTACAGTTTGATGCCACTGCCTTGATTCTTGCTGAGGAGCCTATAGGATTACCTGCCATTGTTTTTGCACCTTCAGTGTAAATGTCAGCACAGTGAAAAAAGGCAAATAACATCCTAATATTAACATGAAAAAACTTTCATCTGTGGGTCGCCAGAAAGCAATCTGTGAATCATGTTTTGAGGGCATCTGATCTAGAGGGTCCCCACTGAAAAAGCACTAAAAAGATGGCTTTAGAACAGATGTCCTGGGATTGTGTCCTGGCTTTGTCACTGGCTGTGTAGTGTTAGGTAAATTACTAAACTTTAGTGAACCTGTTTCTTCATCTCTGTATGGGGATAATATGACACCTACCTCAAAAGAGTGCTTGAGGAAGAAATAAGCCAAAGTATTAACATGTCTACCCCAGTGCCTGTCCCACTGTATGCGACAAATGTTAGCTCTCAATGTTAACGTATATGAAATATATATATGAAGTAAGCCTGTTGTTGTTATTCATGTTGTTATTAACTTCTGCACCTTTGCAAAATGCTATACATATTGTGTCCAGTAAGTGCTACTAAAAAAGTAATAGTCTTCTCATTTCTCAGATGATAAGTTTTTGTTTTTGAAAGCTCTGATTTAACAACAAAGCAGTAAAGACACCCTCCATAAATGCTTGTTGACTGAAGAAAGATTGATACATAGAAAGAGGTCACTGCAGATGTCTCTCTATTTTTAAATATTATGCCAGAAATGCTTCAGCTCCTCAGTATAAATGAAGATTATGAAAATAAATAAAGACCAACTAGAGTATTTTAATGCTTGAACATAATTATTCTGAAAGAGATTTTAGACTTAAGACAACCCAAGCATGTAGCCTTCAATACTAAAGAGAATATTCAAGCGGGTGGCATATCAGACATAGAACAATAAAACAAAAATTATCCAAGCTGGTTACTGGGCATGTCTAAGAGAGTGTTGCAATTTTTAAATATTTCTATTCAAAGAATGATATTTTTCTTCCAAGAAAAATGTAATCTAAAGGAGGGAATCCCCAGTTGTTAGTCATATTATTTCTTAATTTGGTCAAGAGTCATGACCTTCACAACCAATGACAACAGAAATTTTTATTCAAACAGCACAGACTTCAAAATCTGTAAGGACTGTTGGATTTCAAGGAACAAAATCATTGGAAAGTTACTACATTTATCATAATAACTTAATTTATCGTAGTTTCCAGCTGAGTGTGTAAATAAGAAAGGTTGAACTCAGAAAACAAGGCTGATAATTCCATGGTGACCAGCCAGACTCCCGTTCCCATCATTTATTCCTACGTTGATAGACTTCCCCAGGAAGCCTGGGAAAATAACAAAAAGTAATGCAACTTCCCCCAAGAGAAAAGGCTTCATTTTTTCTTGGCAGATTCATTCCTAATCACATAGCAGGGAACCATTATTGACATCTGGATATTCAAAAAGAGCCACTGAATTATTATAAAAATGTTTCAAATCATCAGCCGAAAACACAAATGATCTACAATGTGTATGATTCTTTTTTCTCCCTTTATTCAAGAAGATAAATGGAGAAATTCTTTATATTTCAACTTCCATTACACATTTGTTTCTAATCTAGGAAAATTCATGTCTGCCTACTATACTTCCATATCAAAGACTGATGTCAGTGTTTGATCTGCTCCGCTCACCCTGGATTTCTTTTAACAGTACAGTTTTTTAAGAGTGAGATTACTGCAGAAATTAGTTGGTTCAAATTGATCATAAGTCAGATACTAATACTGAGTTCAGTTCTCTTTTAGTGTAGTTATGTGTTGTCAGATTGAACAGCAATTAGGCAGATCTAACGTCTTCATATTTAACTAGCCTCTTCCTCCTTTGAACAGTTTCTAAAACGTAATTGTCATGACTTGTTACAAACACACACACATTATAATGCTCTTTGTCAAACGTCATCCAAGTTCTCAAAATCAGGAGCTACTACTCATTCTATTGAGTTAAGACGGTAGTTTAGTTGGTGGCACTTAATAAATATAAGGCACTTCTCTATCTAAAACCCTCTTGTGGCTTCCCATTGCTCTCAGGACGTGATATACAGTCTCACTGTGGCCCACCAGGAGTAGATTAAGCCCAGGTGAAAAAATGGTTTTAGAATCCCCCCCAACAAGGATGGACAGGTTAAGATCTTTGCAAGCAACGTTTATTTAGCCAAGGCCCATTCCAGTCTTCTTGCCCTAACACTGTGTACCAGCTTTCCACCACTCTGTTCTACCTGTCTGCATAACTAGCCTCACCCCTAACAGATCACCTGCTCCAGCCTCCTCTCCTGTACACTGCCCATCCCTAGCCTCCCTGAACTAAGGCTCGGCCCAAAATGGTCGTCTTGTCTGTTTCAAGCAAATCCCACTCAACCTTTGAATATCAGCATAAGAGTCAGTCCCTCAAAGAAACTGCCCAGTTCTGCCTCAAACACGCTCAGACTCTGTTGGCCTCCTCTGTCACGCTGACCACATGGTAGATAACTAGCTATGAGGTAGTCTGTTTCTTATGTCTGTCTCCCCGCTAAGCCTCATAAATGCAGAAATTGGGTCCATTAGGCTAGTATATCCTCCCAAGAGCCTAGAAGAGAACCTATAAATAGGCCCTTGGAAAGCATTCCTTCCTTGTGCCAGAAAGTCCTTAATAAGGAGAAACTCCTCCTAATCAAATTTTACACTGGGGTGGAAGTCAGTGGAGTGAATGCCTAGGTGGGGGTCAGAGGGGGAAAAATTCTTGACAATCTGCTGGATGTAAGGGAGAGAAAGTAAAGAGACTGAGGGTTATTATGTTGATTGCAGATATAGGAGAGCAGGCCCTCCCCAGTGGTTGTGTGGCCTGGTTCAGCAGTGCAGATGGAGGCCCCCAAACCCCTGGTCTAAATACTTAGAAGCTTGAAATCAAGCTAATGAACAGTCACATGAAGTATCTTCTATCCTCCTATCTTGAAAAATATGCCTTCAAGGTAAACTGGAAGTCAGGTCATCAAACAGGGAAGTATAGAGACTTTAATCAATTTGGGTTTTCTGCACCAAAATTATCCACATCTGAAAATTCCTTAGTAGGAAGTAATTATTTTCTTCATCCTTTAAATACACACACACACACACACACACACACACACACACACACACACACACA